>NW_009196411.1:0-10063 GCF_000690835.1 Fulmarus glacialis | reverse complement strand
TTTATGATGAGGTGGTGAAACACTGGAACTTGTTGTTCAGAGAGGTGGTAGATGTTCCATCTCTGGAAACATTCAAGGTCAGGTTGGACGAGGTTCTGCGCAACCTGATCTAGTTGAAGATGTTCCTGCTTATGGCAGGGGTGGGTTGAACTAGATGACCTTTAAAGGTCCCTTCCAACCCAAACTATTCTATGATACTATGATTCTATGAATATGAAATATAGTAACAAAAAAAGAAAATCTGTGCTAAAATTCTGTTGCCAGTGCTTGAATTAAGCTTTGTGTGAATCCCATTTTCCCCTTTCCTTAATATTCTGGAAGCTGAGGGAAGTGAAGAGTGATTTTCATTCTTAGAACATAGGTTCTCTTGGGAAATTTCTTACTAACACAAAATATTGCCATGCTCCAAGCAGAAATTTTCAATATAGTATTTTAAATGGTTATTCAAAAAATACCCATGTACACTAAAGCTGCCAGCTGAACCAGCACTGGAAGAAGTATCTAAAACTGTATTAGTACTGATGGAGAAATATTACCATGTATACACTGTAGACCCTTAATGACATATATGGTTGCCAGAAATTTAGATTTGTCAGACAAAACAGAGCTTCACATATAAAAATCTATCAGGAGCATAATACAGATTTTTAGTTCTTACACAAGGATTTGAGACTGGAAAACAATAAATAGTCTCATTTAGATTCAAAAGTATATATACTTTTTCCATTTATAACAGACGTATTTTGCCTCAGTGTTGCTTGTGTTATTTGAAAGGAAGCAGTTTATATCTCAAAGAATCACACTTTAAACCTGCAAGGAAAAAATCTTTCTAAACAGAAATAAATTATGAAGCTGAGACAATTTACAATTAAATTCACATCATCTTTCAGAACTCCTTTCTTGAGATAATCAAAGAAGACATTGCTTTACTTAACTGTTGTAAATGAATATAACTGAAAACTGTTTACCCAGATTTCCAGAAGCACCGTGAAGTGACTAGAAGTTGTTGTATATGTCCTTCAGCTAGTCTATACCTTGTGATACTGCATCTTCATATTAAGCAACTGCCAAATATGCCAAAGAGCATACGTCTAACTTGAAATTCACTGAACTGATAAGCAATGGGGGAATGAAAAATGTTGAAAGAAATTCACCTGTTTTCTTCACAGAGGTTCATAAAATAATATTTGAGTGAACCTAGAGAGGAGTATCCTGCCTGTTGATTTTACTTTGTGTTCTGAGGTTTTGGGGAGGCTCCCAAAAGGATTAAAAAATGTATTTAGGACCTTGGGGACTGCCCTGATTTCTGTGGTTGGTAGATGTTTGGGGTTTTTTTAAGATAATGTAAATAGAAGCACAAAAAGCATGAGAATGCCTTTCAAATAGTATTGAAACAGAAGATTACACAATAATCTTCTAGATACATTTCTAGATACATTAGGGATTTAATGAATCAGTAAACTTTTAAAACTTTTAAAATGAGCTGTTTCTGTTCATTATTTTCTCATGCATGGATGTGGTGATTGTGAAGGAAAGCAATGCCAAAGTTATTAACATAGTATTAAATTCACTTGTCATTTCTAGTCTTAAAGAAAAGGGGGTAACTCATCTGACACATGAGAGAAAATGGAGACGACTTATAAGATTATAAATATATCTTCAGCTGGATGAATATACCATGTCAGATTTACCTGTAGAACCTACATAATTCCAGATGATGTCTACAAAATCCTCTTCTCTTTTGGTTCTCTTCCTTCCCTCACCAAAACCAAGAAAGCTAACTAAAAATGCTTACTGCAGTTGTTAAATCTCAGACTAAGCTAAGTAATAAAAGAGTAAAACATATGATCAAATTTGAATATGAATATGATCATCTGCAGGTGAAAGATGGTATGCAGTTGAAGTCTTTGCTGCTTTACAAGCATTAGAAATTCCATCCAAAGCATGAAAAAACATTAAAAAACAGCATTTATATTTAATGACTGATAATTTAGGCAGATGTTCTGAATCATCCTCTAGAGGATCCTTATCATACTCTGGTATCTAAGTTGGGTGCCTGCTGTTCAGTTATGATTTTTTTTCAAAGTCTCAGATATGTGCCAACAATAGGAAAGCAGTTGATATGAATGAAAAATTAGGACACTGATATGCTAAATTTTTACAGAGCATTTCCTTCACCTTAGACTTCTCTAGATTCATCTGTGCTGGAGGCAGTCTCTCTCAGAGCAGTTCTATACAATCTAGTAGAGGTATTGTGATAAAATCTAGCCTACACCTGCAGCACTGAAGCCTTCATAAGGTGGAGGCTTGGTGCTACCACCACTTGCCATTTGCACAAGAAACAGGGAAACTTGTCCATCTCAGTCAGAGCAAGTTCAGTCTTTCTCTGAGGGAATACCACAGTATCTACTTAACATAAACACAAACATGCATGCATAGGTACTTATGCTGGGGCGGATGTTTTCTGTTTCCTGGCCATCACAGTAACCCTCTCTCTCTCAAGCCCTGCTGTAAATCCCCTGCCCCTGAGGCTCAGTGGCCTGAGCGCCGAGGGTCCAAGGACCAGTTTGTATGTAGCTCAGCAGCATAATATTTGCTTCAACTTCTGAAAAAATTGCAAAGCTCTAAGAGAAAGCTGTGGGAAAGAGCGCAGAGGATAAGAAAGGTAAAATTACGGGTAGGGGTAAGAGTGTTGAGAGGGGGACTGTTATTAGCTCAAGGATTCAAGACAGAGAAGAGTCCATGTGGAAGAATATATAATCCTAAAGCAAAACCAAAACAAAACAGAGGTGCTGGTTGGGGTGTAGCTGGGTGTTTGCTGGGTTTCAAGGCCTGAGTCATCAGTGTCACCACTCTTGACAGAGGTGGGGGAGGATGGCAACTTAACAGTGATGAGGAATCATTTCAGAGAGCTACGGGGGCTTCCCTCCTGACTGATCTTATCTGGCCAAGAAATGGGTTTTGGGTACCTTATCAGGGGAGGCAAGTACATGAATGCTTAGCCTAATAGTCTATTTAATCCTAGCTATCTTTTGTGATAATAGACAGTTAATAATAGTTTTATATTCTTAAGATCTGTATGTTCTGCTAGCAGAGTGTCTTTGCACCTGGCTAATTATGCCCTGACAATCTGAACCAGAAGAGGGGAGGTAACATTTCAATGTAGCAAAAATGTAAGATTTATGGGACTGAAGGAGAATATGAAAGAGACTGTGGTTTCTGGTGGCATGGGATTTTTTTTTTCCCTCTGTTTTAACTATCGCTTTTTAATGTCAGAAGAAAGAAAAAAAACAAAAAAACCCTAAACAAACAGAGAAGACATTGGAGTAGGGAGTAGTACCGAGTATTCTTTCCAGGGCAATAGCCTAAGCACCTTCTTCTCCCTTCTTTCATTTTTTTTAAAGTTCTTGGTTTTTTTTTTTAAATGTTTGTCGCTTCTAAGCCCCCCAAATCTGAAAGTCTAGCACAGAAGCCCTACGTAATGCACAAGAAAGTTTCTGCTGTAAGAACAGAATAATCTGAGCTTTACATATCTGATCATGATTTCATACATATAAAAAATACCTATTTCTAGACCTCATCCAGAATTCAGATTTGTATAAGTATGATTCTTTTTCCTTTCTTTTATAAGCAGGAAGTGAATGTGATGGTGAAATGACTTTTTTCCCAGTATTTTTGACTTGTTTTCAAATATGATGCATTTCTGGTGCAAAAATGTCATATATATTAAAGTGAAAAAGTAACACGAAATTAGGCAATTTCAGCTTCAACCAGACAGCTGAATGCAGAGTATTTTTCAAAAGTGTCATACAAAATGCATTTAAAATAAAATGCACCTTCTAGAGGGAAAATATATTTTTATTGTCAAATTCAATCCTTGTCCTTGGAATTTATTAAGTTTTGTTGTTTCCAAGTGTAAAGCTTCAGATATTATGTTCAACTAATGCTCACTTTCTTAGTAAAATGAAACAAGATTTCTGAAAAGCCTAGGCTTATATTTCTCATAATCAAAAAAACAAATTAAGAATAGGAAATGCAAAGGTTTTGAAATGTCTTATCATCCCTGAAAACTGATGAAAACATCCCAGGGTGATCAAAATCATAAAACAGCTAATAAAAGAATTACTAAAAACTTGAGTCTTTCATTTAAAATTGGAAATAAAAAGAAACAAAACTCCTACTTTAAACTTCTCTCAAATCACAATGATTTTTTTAATTACAAAAAAATAATACTGATTTTAAAGTTTATTTTCTTTCTAATTTTAACTACTAAATGAAAGAAATTGGTTTAAGTTAATAAAGTGGTGCTTAAAATAATAAAATTAGATCAGATCTTAATCCTTAAAGTTTCAAGGTATCTCTGCTTCATAGAAGAACTGATATTTACCTTTCTGGTAAGAGTATTTCTTTCCCTTTCATACTTAATTCTGCTTCTTTAATGATGCTGCATATTTACTTTTCTTTAAATAATTAGCATTCAATGACCATTTAGGGATTTTAAGACCAAATACTCAGGATCAAGTGTGTATTTTTCTTCACCTTCCAAGCCAAATTAGGCAGTTTTGATTAATTTGATTAATAATTAATTAAAAGTCAGGCACCTGGGGAGGGATAACACCACGCACCAGTACAAGCTGGGGGTCAAATGGCTGGGAAGGAGCTCTGCAGAGAAGGACCTGGGAATCCTACAGGACCACAAGCTGACTATATACCAGCAATGTTCCCTTGTGGCACGGAAGTCCATCAGCCTCCTGGGCTGCATTAGGAGAAGCGTTTCAAAGGTGATCTTTCACCTCTGCTTAGCACTGGTAAGTCCACGCCTAGAGTACTGTGCCCAGTTCTGGGCTCCCCAATCTAAGAGAGACATGGACATACTGGAGAGAGTCCAGAGCAGGGCCACAGAGATGATTCAGACACTGAAGGATCTGACATACAGAAAGAGGCTCAGAGCTGGGACTCTCAGCTGGAGTGTCAGCTCCAGGAGTTCATCCCCGAGGACAGAAGGCTCAGGGGATCTTATCAATGTGTATAAATACCTGGTGGGAGGGAATGAAGAAGACGGAGCCGGACTCTTCTCAGTGGTGCCCACTGACAGGACACGAGGCAGTGGGCACAAATTAAAACACGGGAAATTCCATCTCAACACAAGAAAACACTTTTTTTTCCTTCTGTTTTTTCTTTTACTGTGAGGGTGATCAAACACTGGCACAGGTTGCACAGAAGGGCTGTGGAGTCTCCAACCTTGGACATATTCCAGACCTGACTGGACATGGTCCTGGAAAACCTGGTCTAGCTGGCCCTACTTTGTGCAGGAGCAGGTTGGACTACACAAACTCCAGACGTCCCCTCCAACCTCAGTGTTTTTATGCTTCTCTGTGATTTTGTGGCTCTATGATCTGAAGAGAAATCAGACTTCAAAAAACCCTCCGAAATTGTTACATAGGAATCATCCAGTCATAGATAGTTAAATACTTTTTTTCCTATTGCATTTTTTGTCTGTGATATTACACAGTTTTTCTTCCTACTTTCATAATCCTTATTATAGAATATTGTATGCATTGTGTTTTCCCTTTAAATACTCTAAATGATGGTGTTGTTTCTTACTGCATTACAGGAAGAACTAAATGTGTGCTGACATATACTACACATTTGACTATAAATGTCTGCCTTCGTTATATGAATGTGAAAGTCTTGACTTGCAAGATCAAAGTATCCTTGTAAAGTGTCATTGGATTATTTGTCTAGAATCCCAAAGTATCCATGATCTATTCCTCTCATCAGTCCATTCCTCTAATTATTAAAGAAACAGAGGTGCTGAATCCTGGTTTTGCCCAGAATACAAGAAAATCCTCCACCCAACAGAAGTGTGGTATCCATCAGTCTTGCAGAAATTTTCACAGAACCCATTCAATAAAACAGGTGAGAGGCAAGCTTTCAAAGCAAATATTCTCAGAGTATGATTCTTGCCATGGTTATGGCTTTGATCTTGGAGACTAAGAAAGCAAAAAACTGATTCTTCAAATAAGCTTGTTCTTCAATCATTTTTTCGGTATTCAAGGCCCTGCAGCTCATTTGCACTGCAAATGCATATTTACATAGGTACAGTATATATAATTCACTGAATGTTTAAGTATAAACTACAGCATAGGCACATCACTATATCACTGTGAGAGCTGATAGCTCCCTCTGAACTGCAATTCAGAATTGGTTCATGAGCTAGTAACATAATACCAAAGCAGTAGATTCAAGTAGGAAATGCATTAGAGAGCACTTTAAGACAGATGGATGACCTTTTGCTTAAAGCAACACCCATTTTTTTTTTCCTATTTCAAAAGTCTGAACAGCTATGTCTTTATTTCTTTACATCAGCTAAATAGCTGTTTGTATTCAAACACTATAGTGATCTATGAGTAGGACTTATTTTCCCAAAAGACTACACAAGGTAATATTACCTCTATTTTCCTCTAAAGTGATAGACAGGACATAGGTTTTGCTGCCCAATCTAGTTAGTAAGGCAAGATGAAATCTCAAAAATGTCTATGCTGAATTATGCAGCATATATTTTCCCTGCTCTCCCACTCCCCTTTAATTCCAGTAGAATTGTCTCTTCATCATCTCATCTTTAGGTCCAACACACTTACCCATTTTGTTGTGGTGCACAAATTACTCTTTGGAGATAAAGAAATAGTATCATTTTGCAAGATAGGGCATATTTCATGCATTCTGTTCACATATATTGCTTTTACATCCATTCACAGGAGATATGGTACCTGTCTCTAACACTATAGAATGACCACTGTCTATTGCATCCAGAGATGAATGATTAGAGAAATGCACACAACACTTTCCATCAGTGATATGAGTTTTGGGATTAAAAGAGGTGATTAGTTACTTGTAGATTGAGAGAACTCGGGGGGGGGGGAGAAAAAGTCAACAGCCAAACCAAACCAAACCAAAAGAACAAAAATCAAGTTGACAAAAGAAGCTTAAAATGGAAGTTTTAATAAACAAGGTGAAATGGGAGAAGTTACGAACACTACTTGTTACTACCTTGGATGTAGCTTCCTTCATTATAGAAAAACTGTGTTATGTAGTAAGCGTGAATTACTGAAAACAGGGCAATCTGACTACCATAATTTAATTCAGAAGGGAATCACAGAACTAGCTGACTGCCCTGGAAAAGCAAACAAACAAATACAAACAAAACCACAAACAAATAAAAAAACCCCTCTCTTACCTGTTTTGAAAAAAGCGTAGTCCACTAAGATATTTAGGAGCAGATAAAATAGAGGTTACAAGAGGTAATGTAAATGGACAATATCAGAAGGGCAATTTGTGACAAATTAAAACAGAATTTTGATGTGGGACAACCCTGAAATTTTAAGTTGCTTTGGAAGAATCGGTGATCTATTCTGTTATCCAGAAGTCATTAAAAGACATCAGTCTTTAAATAAAGAAAAAAAGAATCACATCTATATATCTATATGTGTTCAAATATATATGTGTGTTTATGTGCTGCAAAACCTGTTTCTATGATAGTGTCATCACCCTCTCCACTTGTTAAAACTTCCATCTTTCTAGGATATTCAAACATGGTATCACTGAATAAAATTCAAGGAGTGATTCAGGAAAGTCACGGGTTATGTTCCTCCCCAGCTTTAGAAGAAAAGTAGTAAATAGACTGAAAGTTCCATGAGACCTTTAATTGCATTTTTCAGCTCCAAAGAGCTCAGTCACTTACAGGTTTGCTTTAAAAACAATAGAAAGGTGAGAAATATGCCTCAACATCTGGTGTCAGTTTGAACCAAGAATAAATGAACTATTTCCTTTTTCCTCTCCCTTTGATTCTCACCTCTAGGCTAGATCAGCTGCAGATAAGTGCTTCAGTGCAGGTAATCTCTTAATTGCTGTAATTAAGCTAAGTCAAAAATGTTAACAGCCTAATAAATTCTTGTTAGCTTTAAATATAAAAGGACAGGTCCTCACTGCCTTTTAGTTCTTGAACAAATACAAAGTCCTACTTTGGTGATCAAGTTTAAAAATAAATCAGAAATATCTATTGTCTATAACTGATTTAAAGTTCACAGAAACAAAATCACAGAATCATTGGGACATCTGGAGTTTGTGTAGTCCAACCTGCTCCTGCACAAAGTAGGGCCAGCTAGACCAGGTTTTCCAGGACCATGTCCAGTCAGGTCTGGAATATGTCCAAGGTTGGAGACTCCACAGCCCTTCTGTGCAACCTGTGCCAGTGTTTGATCACCCTCACAGTAAAAGAAAAAACAGAAGGAAAAAAAAGTGTTTTCTTGTGTTGAGATGGAATTTCCCGTGTTTTAATTTGTGCCCACTGCCTCGTGTCCTGTCAGTGGGCACCACTGAGAAGAGTCCGGCTCCGTCTTCTTCATTCCCTCCCACCAGGTATTTATACACATTGATAAGATCCCCTGAGCCTTCTGTCCTCGGGGATGAACTCCTGGAGCTGACACTCCAGCTGAGAGTCCCAGCTCTGAGCCTCTTTCTGTATGTCAGATCCTTCAGTGTCTGAATCATCTCTGTGGCCCTGCTCTGGACTCTCTCCAGTATGTCCATGTCTCTCTTAGATTGGGGAGCCCAGAACTGGGCACAGTACTCTAGGCGTGGACTTACCAGTGCTAAGCAGAGGTGAAAAATCACCTCCCTTCACTTATTGGCAACACTCCTCCTAATGCAGCCCAGGAGGCTGATGGACTTCTGTGCCATGCAGCATAAAAAAATCATAATAATGTAATTCAGGAAACTGTGTGTGACTTCATATTTCAATAGATGTGAGCTATAGGGTCATGGGTATGTTTTATTTCTCTTTTCATGTTTCCTAGTGTTGGCTAGTCAGTTACATATTTGAGTTCATTAAGATCTCAGGGGAGATATATTTTTCTTTGTAACTGATTTTGTCTTCAGTGTTTTTTTTCTCTAATTTATGGTTTCTGTGTAAAAGGAATTAAGTTCCATTTAGAGAGATTAGGTTGGTGATTATAGAATTAACTTAAGAGGTCACGGAAAACTGTGGTTTTCACGAAAGCAGATACTGTATAGATACAGGAGAGTCAAAACCAATAAATTATTAATTTGATTTTGTGAGGAAGTCACTCTTTCTTTATCTGTAGAGGAACTGTATGTTTGTTGATAACTATTTAAATGAATTTCTAAATATTCTCTTGGGCTTAAATCAATGCCAAATCTGGAATTGCCGTTGACTTCCAAAGTAACAAATTCAGAGCCAAACTGTGTAGGAATAAGAGGTACATTTCAGACTAGAAGTTATTCTGAAAATCGACAATATTAAAAAAAAACATATCAACAGATGACTTTTAAGTCATTCAAGTAAAAAAAGGGTAAACTAAAAGCTGACTTGCAGCTCCCGTGTTATTCTCAGCTGTGGATGTCTTTCACAGAGTCAGAGCTTTCATCACCCTTCTTGCACTACGAGTGCAAAGAACAAATCGAGACTTGCAGAGAAAAATCAGGGCAAAGCTTTCTGTGTATCTTTGATTGGTATAAGAGCACTTGCGAAGCCAAGCAGCGCAGTGTGCATCTAACAAAAAGTTAAGGAGCACAGGCTGGTCATTCTTTAGTTCTAATACATCACCTCTGAACTGGATGCATCAGGCAAAATTGCAGTATATAAATAAAACTGTCTGTGACAACATAGCAGTGCATAAATCTTCCAGTAAAATATTTTCTGATATAAACTAATTTGCTAACTTACTTGCAAAAACTTACTCACCATAGTCATCCTATTGGAGTATTTTCACCAACTGAGTTTAGGCTACTTAAGCACAGGGTACATCCTTGCAAAAAATGGTCTTTAAGTACTGTCTTTGAATATTATTACTACTACAATGACACGCACCAAATAAAAGCTGGAATGAAGGAAAAAAAAAAAAAAAAGGATGGGAAATATAACATGAAATCTTTGGAATTTCTGAGGTAAAACTTACAATATTTACTACTCAGCTTCGGACAATAATCTAGTTCAACACCCAAGCTACTGAAACAACAGTGATGAATAAGTAAACAGCAATAT
>NW_009196410.1:0-213 GCF_000690835.1 Fulmarus glacialis | reverse complement strand
AAATCTGGCAAGTTTGTTACCACAAGATATGCTCCCACATTTCCTTATCATTTTACCTAGAAGAATTCCAGGAAACCAAAACTTTTGCAAGCACTGTATGTCGCACATCAACCACGTATTCTTCCACGCCTAGCTCCGCGCCTAAAACGCAGATCTGAAGGCAGCTGTCCGAACAGCAACGACAAAAGAACAGCTCTGCGAGGCCCCCAACAC
>NW_009196409.1:1034-1287 GCF_000690835.1 Fulmarus glacialis | reverse complement strand
CTGCGGTGGGAAGCGCAGGTCGCAACGCCGGCCGCGCTGCTGGGCCGGGGCGGCAAATTCCCCGGCCCCGGTGTCACTTTGAATCCATTGCGCGGGGAGCGCGCCCCCTCGGTTGTGTCCGCGCAGACCCCCCGGCTACCGCAAACCGCAGCCTCCCTCGGAGGGAGAGCGAGTAGAGTTCAATCTCGTCTGAGTGATATCCAAATGCGGACAGAAAGGGTCGTTTTATAATGCTACTATTTGTCGTGACGAT
>NW_009196409.1:0-1003 GCF_000690835.1 Fulmarus glacialis | reverse complement strand
AAGGTGCCCCCCCTGCCACAAGTGCTCCAACTGATCTTTTCAATTAGCCTTCCATGCATGATCCGGGGCGACTTCCGCCTATTTCCAGAAATTAAGCTCAAACTTGACGTGCAGCTAGTTTTATTTTAAAGACAAATGTCAGAGAGGCTCATCATATTTTCCCCCTCTTCTATATTTGGAGCTTATTTATTGCTAAGAAGCCTGGGCTCTTGGAGTCAATTTATCAGGAGGCTCCAAAGAGAGGAGAGCGGAGCGCGCGTAGAGCAGAGCTTCTCCAGGGAGACTTCCTCCAAAGCCTGCAAACCTTTAATAGTTTATCTCTGTGTTTGCCCCTGAACTGAGATGCTGATGGGTTGCCAAGGCTTGTTTAGCAAAATGCTCCCAGGGAAATTCTTGGGAGTATGAGATTTGCACACACTGACTCCTTCCCTTTGTCTCTGTAAAAATATAAAAGCTATTTCAAGGCATCTAATGTTAGAATCTGTTACTAAAATAAAATAAAGCAGTACAGGATTTTTTTCCACTCTGCAGCTCCAACCCTCTTTCTGCAATCACTTCCTTTCCCAGAACAGTTCAGCTTTATAGCTATGGCACCTAGCATCCATGAAATTACTCTAGGATTATTTCATACGAAGGAAAAACTTAGCTGAGCATTAATATTTTCATTAATATAAATAAGTAGTTGCTGTAAACCCAAGTTATTTGTCATTCCTTCTAAATGAAAAACTGAAGTTGAGTTACAGCTTCCTATTTTAAGTAGGAAACTAAATGTTTGACAACTGCTTTAAAAAACCCTTTAAATGAACATGAAAAATGTAAATTTTTTTTTTTTTTTTTTTTGGTGGGGAGGAGAAGAAAAAAAAAAAGGCAAAGCAAGGAAGCAACCCAAGGCGATCCAGCCCGGAATATTCTGGGGTTTTGGGTTGGGTTTGGGGGTTCGCCGCTGCCGCGGGTTTTGCAGACGGGGAGCGCTGGCCGGGGCGCCGCGCGGAGCCGCGCTGGC
>NW_009196408.1:0-10956 GCF_000690835.1 Fulmarus glacialis | reverse complement strand
GTCGGGTGTTGCAGGCGCCAGGTTAGGTGCCCGTGCCGGGCAGGGTGCGTTCAGATCTGTGCGGCACCGGGTGGCAAAGACTCGCCTCCCTGCGAACAGCTGCGGTTGTTGGGGTGTGTGGTTTGGGGATGGTTTTTTTTTTAGTTAAAAGCCCCCCCAAACTTTTGCAAGCATCCCATTCTAGCTGCTATTCACCTCACCAGTAACAGGCAAAAGCACAATTCATTCTTTTAAAATTTTATTGGGAAAAGCTGGTATATAAGAAAACCCATTCCGATTGTCGGTGTGTTGGGAAGAGCAGCCGCTCTCCAGGAGTGCGCCTTTGCCGGGCAGATTTTGGGATGCAGGTGCTGCGCGCTGCACTGGCGTGCGCAGGAGGGTTCCAGAACGGCGGCGCCGCCCGTTCCCCCGGCCCCAGAGCACCCACCTCTCGCTAGGGACTGCGCAAGGGGAATGAGCAATCAGGCTTCCACACCGATACAGCACATCTCGCTGTAACCCGGGGGGGATGACAAGGTAAAGCTTCTGTGCTGGGCGTACGTGATGAGGAGGAGAGCTCGGCTTCCCTCGTGCAGTCGTCGTTCGGTGACCAAGCTGTAGCTCGGTGCAGTCATTAGCAGGGAACCACCAGAAAACACCTTTGCTGTGCTGCTTCTACTGAAGCGGTTTTGGGAAATCCAGATTGCCACGACCTGAAAGAAGTTTAAAACGGCAGTAGTTGATGGTGCTCCCTTTTAACAAGCCCTCTCTTCCTGCAGTAGAGCGCTAGCTGTCTTTGTAGCATAGGCGTTAACATGCTTTATGCAGCAGGACAGTTCTTTTTGCTTTCTAACTAGACAAATTACACAAAATCAGCTGAGAGGGGTGACCTACTTGAAGGGAGAAGAGGAAAAAGAGTCTTTGAGGAGACCTTGATTTCAAACATCACCTTGCGTGTCCTACCATTTGTCCTAACCAAGCAGGTTCACCTCCTGAAGGTGTGAAATGCATGGTGTAAAGGCTTGCTTTTTTTTTTTTCCTTGCTGCTTTAGCAGGAAGGAAATAATTATTCGTGAACATGCATTTCAGGTGTTTAACATTCTTGCATTACAGCTGTAACATCAAGAGGTTAAAATGCCTAGAACATTTCTCCTTATCCCGACTCTCACAAACCGTATTTAACATTAGAGCATCATTAGCAAAATCGTAGGTAGTTCTGGGGAAGCAGGGGATGTTTTGTGGTTGAAAGTCACAAAGCCAACGAATAACATCTTCACAAATACCTGGGTCTTGCAGGTCTTCAACATGGTTGGCACTGCCACAGCTACCTTCCTGCATGCGGCTCAGTGCAATGTGTAAGTACAAGTGGTGTTCCTACGAATTTTTGCGTGTGTGGATTTTGGTAGATTAATGTTCTTTTCCTCCCTCTTTAAATAGGCAGGTTGATTGCGACAAACGGGGAACGTAGCATATTGCAGATGTTTTTGGCTGGGAGGCATCATGGGAAATATCTGAAAGGCTCTGCTTTTCATACAAAAAAAAAAGGAAAGAATTTGTCTGTATTTCCAGTGCTCGCATCACCAGCACCTATTCCCTGTGAAAGAATGAGATATAATTCAATTAATTTGTGGCAATGTTATGGCCTTTCTTTAGCCATTGATATGTCGGAAGGTAGGTACCCCAAGGATGTCGTTAATACCGCTCAACAATCAATGAATAGATGAAAACCACAATGCAAAACTAAGGTATGGTAACAAATACAACTTATTTCATGTGAAAATAGTGTTTTTAATGTAATAAGAACATAAACTGTCTTACCAGCATGAAACATCTACATATTAAATGCCCGTTCAGAAGGGAAGAGTTGGCCGCATTTCACCACAGGTTAGGTAATTGTGGGTTAATAGGATTCTGTCAAATACATGCTGGGAAATACTAGTGTGAGAAGTAATGATTCTTCTTAATATGCCTGCATTTTACCTTGAAAAGAAGTCCATGTTTCTGAAAACTCTTAGTACTGCATAGATGCGTGATGGCTGTCTGGAGATGTAAAATAGGTTTTAAAAAGATGCTGTGGAGGGGAGAAATAATGGATGCTCATAAGATCGGTTTTAGAAATAGAAGGGAGGGGGGAGTTGAAAACCGTGTCCTACCTGATTATTTTCCCTTTAATACATCAGGCTAAATGGTGCTCCATTTTGACTTGTGTTAGCATAATATTGTTGTTGCAAGTCTTAGTCAGGCTTGCATTTTAAAAGATAGATGAAGGCTACAAGTTCTTTTTTTAATTAAACTGAGCGTACGTAGAGAGACCTAGGATAATGTGATATTACTTAAAATTGTTTTGAAAACAGAAAATATTTTCTGTACTTTAGCAGTGTCTTCGGTATTTTCTCATAGTGTGTACTTGCTATTTAATGTTAAGGTACGGCTGCCTCAAATCAGTCACATAAATAGTGATTAAGAAAATGTGACATTCTTTCATGAGAACCTTGTCATTTACTATTCCTGTGAATTAGGTGATTAAATTCATGTGTTTATTGAAAATCTTATAACTTGGATTTCATAAGTATAAAGTTTTTAGCATTCTTTTCACATACTGTGCATTTGTGTAGTAGTGTCAATACATATGCATGGTGAAAGGAGAGGAAACAATATTTACTTCATCTTATTTTAACCATTACATTTAATATGTCATATGCAGATAGTGAGGTTGATGTAGGGTGTGCATGTGGAAAAATCCTTGTTCTCAAAATTTTTAGGAAAAATAATTGACCAATACAGGCTTGCCTGTTTCGGGAGGGAGGTGGGTGTTTTGGAGAAGGGCTTGTTGTTTTGGGTTTTTTTTTTTTCCCTATTCTGGTAATTCTTAATTTTTAAAGAATTGGTTTCCTAGTATAAGAAACCAGCAAGGGAGGGAGAGATGCAAGACGCTATTACAGGAAAAGGTCAGTACTATCCTGTTCCTTCATTGTTGCATTCATGGGGTTTTCCCTTCTCATGTCTGACCTGCCAAAAGATTATCTGGGAGGGGGGGGAAAGAAGAGAGTGTGTTTTTAAGGTACATGCATGTATCGGAGGGGATTCTTAATTAGAAAATTGTGATACAGCCCTACAGCCTAATGGAGTGAGAAGATGACAATTCTCAGCCAGCTGGGTGGGGCACAATGCAGTGCTAACTGTAAGCCTTTTGTCTAATAAAAATGTCTGAAACAAAGTGATTGCCAGACAAATCAGCATCCCACTTGACCTTTTTGAAGACGGGAAAACAAAGTTAATGAATGTATCTTTCAGTCGCCACCTCGTATGTCGGGATTTTCGTGCATTACTGGGGAGCCACGACTCTTGCTGCTTTGGTTCCTATCGCAGCGTGGCTATTCAGAGTTTGAAAGATTATTTGTGAAATAGTGCCTGTTGAAATTATTAAAGCCTCGAGCAAAAGAAAAGCCCTGTATACAGCTGCTAAACTGCTTTGCCTGACTGTTTTAAGGTTTCTTTTCTTGTCAGTGCAATGAATTAACTTCACCGGAGTTTCACAGGGTTGCTGGAAAATACAAATCTTGCTGTTCCTAAGCTGCGCTTTAAGTCTCCTGTATTACTGAATAGTTGGAATTACTAGATAATTACAGAAAACCTAGCGCATTATGTAAGTTAAATGTAGGCATTGTTTAAAAACCTTATTTTAATGAGATAAGGCATTCTTAAATGCTCTTGCTAGGAAAATGTATTTGAGCTTTTTTAAATGCTGAAAATACTGGATGATTATTAAAGAATTTGTAGCATTTCATAAGCAGGATACTTGCCTTTTTTTTTAAGGCTCTAGAATGTAAAATCAAGTCTAATAATCCCAGATATGTGTAAGCAGCTATTTATGTTTTGCTAAATTTGAAACAGAATAAATTGTATAGCTTATGCAAGACTCAAGTAAGCCTGAATCTATTGAAAACTGTGTTGTACAAGAGTCTGATTGTTCTGATGCAGATCGTCAGTGTGAGGGGAATTTTATATGGTTGTGAGGTACCCTGGAAATAATAAAACTAATATTTGTGCTGGTTTGTTAGTCCATTAAATGCTTAATTACTTCCTTTGAACACGATTGAGGAGGTTCATTTACAAATTAATACTTGTTTTTAATGCTAGGTGACAGTATCACCACTGAAATGCAGAATTCTCTGTGGTTTACACTTTCTGTAGAGACAAACAATTTAATTTGCATGTATCGAAAAGAAAATGGTGGCTTCTCATCTCTTGGTGAAGACTGAATAGAAAACTGATGTGGTGATATCTTAACTCTGGGGCACTGTTATGCAAAGAATAATGTATACTGAATGTAATGCTGAAGTATCATCATAAAATCAGTCAAACTTTAAAATGAGCAGTGAATGTTTTTAGATGCAGTTCCTTTCTGCTGCACTTAATATCTGAATGTTGTAATGGATATTGGCGTTAATAGAACACACTCAGCCTTATGTATTGTATTATAGATAAAATAGGGAATAGGCTAAAGAGAGGGAGTGTAAGTGCTATCCAGGAACTGGTTTTTCTTAAGCTTACTCTAGGATATTCAATGCTAAGATGAAAAAGTATAAATGGTAAATGGTACATATTTATCATCTGTGCAGTATTGATCTAGATGAAAAGGAAACAAGTAAAAATCAGCATTTTAAATAGAACTTAAAAATGAATCTCTAAGACTTTGAAACCTGTAATCAGTGTAAATTGGAGGGGAGGAGAAGGAAGGGATTGGGGGAACGGTTGCAGGAACAGAGCACATGCTCTACTTCAGCTCTCTATGAGGAAGTAGGTATCGTGATGGAGAAGATAAAGCAACCACCTAAATTTACTGGGTTTCAAGTCAACTAGTAGCACTGGTGAATTATACGGGGTATTTCTGCAAATCGGTGTGTTGCGTCTGTGCTTTGTTGGAGCAGCAGACCTATTTGCAAAGCTGTTTGTCACACTGTCGTTTTTATTATAATAGGGCTTATATGGAAATATTCCTGCAATGCATCTAAAGAAAAGACAAATGGCAGTGTTTATAGAAGGTGGCAGATTATACCGCAATGTGTGCGTAGGGAGGAGGGGGTTGGTGTCGTGTTGTTCCCCCCAGCCCCCTTACTAAAGAGGGATTGACATTATTTTGTTTAAATATGGTGCATGTTACATTGGACTAATGTAAAGATTAACACAATAGGGCTCTTAACCTGGTTAAGGACTCTGGGTCCTGCCCCAAGGTAAATAATGAATACGGTTTTGTTTGCCCAGCGCGTCTTAACTGTGTGGAAAAATAGCTGGGAGTCTGTTCTTTTTTTCTTCTTAACTGCTTGTCTCGCATATAAATCAATGAAAATTAGGGGTGTTTTGGAAGAAGTTTGGCCTTTCTAACAAGCTAAGAGACTTGGATTTTGTTGTTTTATTTCAGCTGAAGGGCTTGATCCCATTTTAATATTTTTATATTTAAAAAGCAAAAACATCAATTTCAAGATAAAAAATAAATTGTGACCTCTTTAGCTGATGTAAAGCAGCAATTGCTCTTGTGGACTTGCGCTGTTCATCCTCTGTAGTGAATGTCGTCCTTAGTAATTCAGCAATATACTGTTAATTTTTGTGTAAATATGGAATTCAATTTTTCTTAAAGCGTAAGAGGGAAAAACATGAACAAGGAAGGCAGAGATGAGAAAAAATGGTATTTTTTTCTCATTGAGAAAGACAGCATTCGAAGGGATGCAAGTCTTAGAGGATGATACAGGCTTTATGTGCAGGAAGGTGCGAAGCTGGACCCAAGTTCCTTGGTGTCCTGATGGGTCACACCTTCTCCCCGTGGACCTCAGCTGGTGATAGATAGGTCTGGCTGAGGCTTTGGCTGCTCTTTGTTCTGGTGAAAACCAGTGTTCGTCTCGGAGACTGACAAATAAGAAATAGATTATTTTAAGGATTTACTAAAGTGCGAGCTTAAATTAGAATGCTTCTGAAGACAGATCTAGTCTAGATTTAGACTGCAACTGAAAGAAAAGTCGTAAATTATTATTTTGGTTAACTATTAAGGTAATGATGCCATGGGCAGTTTTGGAGCGTATTGCAGGAAAATGGCTGCCTCCAGTTGTCTCGACTGCGCTTACAGCAGCACGAGCTCTGCCCCAAATCCTTCATCGGTGCTGGTTCGCAGTGCCATTAGCCAAGCTGACAGCCCTTTGCTTTGAGATGCACCTTGCACTTCTTGCATCCTTGAACAGCTCTGTTAGCACAAGCTCAGTGTTTTCACTCAGCTTGCCAGCGTGCTCTGGACTTTCATCCTGAGCTGCTTGACTCATCAAGACCTCTTAAAACAAACAGAGACAAAAAGCACTGGCGTCGCTGCAGCCGGGGGAACGGTGCTATTGACTGCAGTTGAGCCGAGGCGTGCCCCGCTGTCAGTCATGTAGGGGCTGTGCATCCCCTTCCCCTTGCATGGTGTCCTCCCGAGGGAGGAGGGTTTGCAGAAGGCACCGTAAGAGTCTCTTACCACCTGCTTTCCAATTCAGAGTTAGATAACTTACCAGAACAGGGTCGCTTTAGCCTAAAGAAAGAAAAATCTCTGTCTAGCAGTTAGTGACTCATGCCGCACATGTCGCACAGCTGCTTGGAGGCGATCGGCAGCCTTGCCGTGCCAGAGCAGGTACTAGAGCTTAGGAACAGAGAGGAGATGCAAGTCACCCTTGAGGACTTGCGGGTTTACTGGAAGCCAGTGGAAACACTCTTGGCATGCTGTGGTAGGTATTGTATTGGTGAAGGTGCTGGTGGCTGTATCTTAAATCTCTGCTGTTGACTGATCACCAGGTCCAAGTGAGTCAAGGAAGGACCAGACAGAAAACTGGATAAAACCCAGGCACTTCTAGTGTGAGTTATGCCCTGCTTTCCCCCCATCCCAGTCCGGCTATATTACTGGTCCTGAGAGCCATTGAGGACGGGCACAGCCTGGAGAGCTTGGAGCTAGCACTAGCTGGGCAAACCTTGCTCTTGAAGGGAAAGATGATGTTGCAGCTGATTCCAGAAGTACAGCCTCATCACATCTTCCAGTGGTTCTCTAGCTAGGCGGGGGAAAAAAAAAAAGGCCAAAAACCTCCCATAACCCACCCAAAAATACAAACAAAAAAACCAAACCCCCAAAAACCCACCACCCACATTTTCCTTCAAAGCTTCCTCTTTAAAAGTTAGAGGCACTGCATGGTGACTAACTCTGGGATTGAAGGCTGGATGTGCAGGGACTTAAGACAGCTCAATCTGTCACAGATGCCAAGCCTGACCTTGGACACATAGATAAGCTTCCCTCCAGCATTGCTTTTCTGGCGAAGAATTGGGCGAGGTGGTGGAAATGGCGTTTATTGACTTCTTGCAAGCGTGCTGTGAGGTCTAATGTTTGTAAAGATATTTCTGATACTTTGGGAGGAAATGCAGCGTGCTCCTGGCTGGCACTCCTGCTTCATAACACCCTTCGTAGGGGCGAGGTGGGAAGTGTGGTTTGAATCTCCACTCCTCCAAACCTGCTCACCATGGACTCCTTCAAAAAATGGGGACGACTTTCCTGAATGAAGAGGTTGGTTCCCCACAGCATTTTAATGCATTATCTAGCTGGCTGTCAGTATCGGAGCCTGCTGAAATAAGGAGTGTATGAAGCTGCGTGCAGCCTCCTTTTGGGGAGAGGAAGGGTTTTTTCCTTGTGTTGTGTTTTAAGTGAAAGCGGTGTCTGCTGGCCAGAGAAATGACTGGGAAGTGCTGTGTGCTCCGTAGCCTGCACAGGGGCTTTGACGCTGCTTGGAGCTGAGCAACTGGAGCGTGGATGGGATTTACTGCTGTGAGTGATGTGCCCTCTTCCCTCTGCGGCGTGCTCAGCGGGAAGGCTCCACATCTGCCTGCGGCTTTCACCCCTGGACAGCATCACTTGCTGGATTATGGAGGCTGTCATTTATCATCACTGTCTCTGACTGTAAAAGACAGTCCAGTGCTCCTGACAAAGCAACGGGAGGATTGGCTACGGTCGAGAAACAGCTTGCAGGGCTGGCCAGCTTTTTTAAGCAGGAAAGTGACTTCAAGGAAGAAAAGAAGGTTGGGAGGGAGGGAACAACCCCCAAAGTCCTACACAACAACTTTACGCTTGCACAGAGAGTTGAAATTTGCATGAAGAACGAAAAGTGGTATAAATAAATGTGCCTGTGCATAATTAGAGTTGGAAATTATTAAAAAAAAAAAAAAAAAAGAAAAAGCAGGAGGGCATGTATTCAGAAACGTCAGCAGGATTAAGATTCCTGCCAGGGAAAGCCAATGGGGAGTGAGTAGAGTTTTCCGGAAGGGAAGATGCAGCATATATCAGGAGAGGGAATGGGTGGGTCACCTGGACGCTGCAGGGGGCTCGCTGGGTCTTGCGAGCACATCGGGCGCAGGGGACCCGGGAGCACGCTTCTCACCATCAGTGTGCCAAGAGGCTGGTGTCCAGCTGGACAGCAGACAGCCTGTTTGAGGGTGCAAAGGTTGAATGGTAATGGGATTAACAGCACATTCGCAATCTAAAAACTAACAAGTCCTGGTACTTGCTAGCTCAGTTCTATTCCCATTAAAATCTGCTGGCTTTCTGCTTTTGGTTTCAGCAGGTACAGCTACTACACTGCAAGAAAGTCACCTCACAGTGGATAAACTGCGCACCGTTAGCCTCTCCCAAAAAGGTGTTGAGCACTTGTGTACCTGTTTATGCTGAGAGCTGTGGTGCCCTGTACTGCTTTTTTTTTTTATTTTAGGGCCTGTCTGCTCATGCAATGTCTTCCTTCAGGTACATTTTCAGCAACATTAAAGTGACTGTATAAAGCCCATTTGCCTAAACCTTGAGCCGGGTTGATCAGTTTAAAAGGTAATCCAACAGTGTTAGGAAAACAGGTTGGAGGCCACAAGCAAATTCAGCAAACCCTTCCATCAGAAACCAGAGTGCAAAGGGGCATCTAGCTGGGCGCAGCATGTTACATGGGCAAGCGCATCGGGAAAGCCTCTGCTGCTATCTGGTACCTGGACAGCCCCAGTGATACATGCAGGACCTCTGGTCACTACCAACAGTTGCAGGAGAGCAGCCGCTGACTGTGTGTCCATCGTGCGTTAAATCCTTGCAAGGCTTGGCTGAAACGTGTGGCGACTTGCAGTGGAGCAGGCCTGCGGAGTTGGGGTGCGAGTCCCTCCTCCCGTAGTGCGCTGCCTTCACCACCAAGGTGCCTTAAAAGCCACTGATCTGCTGTCTCGTGGAAAGTGTGTTTGGGGTTTTTCCTATTGACTGTCAGCCCCTGCCTAGTCACATCAGCGTCACATAATCCGCTGCCCTCATGTTTCTCAGCTGCCATCTCAGTCTCGATGACTTCCCCTCGTGGCTCACCTTGCCGTTCTTCCCTGGCTGCTGCTGTGCCTGCAGCAGGCCTGGGTGCTGTCACAGGCTGGCATCCCCGTGCAGTGGTGCTGCGAATAACCTGCTTGCGCTGGGGCTGCTTGCGCAGATGGCACAAGAATTTGCATCTTCGATGCGTCCCAGAAGAGGTGCAAATGCAAGTTCAGGCTCCTTAGGAGCAGGGATTTCTGAAAACACATACCCGATGAGCAGCAATGGCGGCAGCAGCAGCAGTAGAAAGCTTCAGTAGGTATCTCCACGCACAACCCGTTTCAAAATAGTAACGAGAACATTCAGCAGTTGGTAGTCTAATGTGTCCTGGGATATACAGATTTATTTATTTTTTTTAAAGCTGGCTTTGCTGGTTATTCAAGAACCATGTGATCAAAAGTTAAAGGGGTTTTATTTTTCTGCATCTCAAAGGTTAAAGTGGCAACAATTTCTTTGTGCTGTTTGACGCAGAATCTAGCCATAGCCCGAGAGCACCGTGGCTTCCCTTCGGTGGTGCATGGCTGGTGGATGATAACGTATCAAATGCCAAGGAACTGCTGAACAAAAGCTCTTTTTAAAACAAACAAAAAAAGCCCTATGCCAAACCTCACCGAGGCCATAGCATTGCTGGTTCTTAAACCGTTTTGCCCTGCTGGGCTAGGATTGGAAAGCACATTAGATGCATGTGCTCTGACAGGGAAACAGAAAACACCGAGTAAACCGTCTACTCCTGCTTGCAAAAATAATCCTGACTAAGTCAAGCCATTCCTTAACTCCACCTGTCCTGAAACTTGGGGAAAACCACCGTTCCTGCTACTTTCATTAGGTCAGAAGGTGTGACTTCGATGCCTCAGGAAATGCAGGGGGAACAGGCTGCCTTGTTGGCTGTAAGGATGCCTACGACTCACCTGCTCTTACGGAGTTACCAAAAATGCAGCTGAGTTGTTGCTATAACCTCATGAAAAAGTTGGTGAGGGCAGTGTTAGAAGCTGTAGTGTTTGATTGCCTCCAGACTTTTGGGAATAGAAAATTGAGGTGATGCAGGAGATGTTTCTGACAGGCGGGAAAAGGGAGGTGGGTTGCTTTGCAGGTACCAGTTCTCGCAGTCTGCATCTGGCTTTACGTTGCTTGCTTATGTTATAAATAGATCAAGTCAGGAATATGCCTCGTTTATACAAATCTGCACAAACCTCAGTATGCTTCTGGGTGTTGCGTAGCTAACCTACAAGGGTTTTTGTTCTTGTATCTGTTTCTGGAGGGGCCGAGCACTGTGTGTGACCTGCAGCGCTAACGGGATGTATGCGAGAAACGAGAGGCAGAAGGGCTTTCACGCAGAGCAGCGGGGGAACAACCTTTCCGTGGCTCTCGCCCAGACTGAGAGGAGTTTAACCTTGCAAACTCCGAGCTGTCAGAGGTTTTGAGGGGGCGAGATGGGGAGCGCATGGTTTGGCAAATCGGCATTAGGGGTTAATGCCGCCCGGAGCGTTTTGGCCCCACAGGCAGGTGCCTGGGGCTGGTGGGAAGAGGAGCCAGACACGGGGCTTCCCCTCTTGTTTTTGCATTTGGCTATCTCTCTTTCCCCCCCCACC
>NW_009196407.1:0-1884 GCF_000690835.1 Fulmarus glacialis | reverse complement strand
GCCCGGCGCTGCCGTGGTTGCTTTACTGGGGAAAAGTAGTCAGCCGCAGGAATCCGCTGCCGGCTCTGCGGTGAGGTTTGGGGCAGAGTGTGGGGTTCCCCCGCTGCTGCATCGCCCTGGTGCTCTGGGCATAGGGCAGCTCTGCCGGGGGCTCGGCGTTAGAACAGGCAGGGCAGCTTCTGCCGATGTCCAGTGAGTGCAAAAGGCGTTTCTCTCCAGCAGCATGATGTATCAGGAAAGTCTTTCCAACAGTATGATGCATCAGGAAAGTAAAGCGCTAATATTTCTTTGTGAACAAGGGGAGCTTTTATTAGTATGAACTTAGAGAGCCCTTGGCGTGCCCTGCGTGCACTTCAGAAGCTGCTCGTTCCTCAAATTCTCCCATGTGGCACCGACAGAAATTTTTGCCTTCTGCCTTTAAAATACAGTTATATTTGAGATTGATCTGACTACAAGTACACAATAATGCTTGTTTCTTTTTTCCCCCCTTTGGAAAGGGCATCAAAACTAATATATTTGGGGATGCAAACTGTAACAAATGGTCTAAGAATTCCGCTCTTTGAAGAGCACCATAATGATTTGCTTATGTTATTGTACATAATCTGCATGTGTGTTGAAAATAATTTTTATTTTCTTTTCAAAAACACTTCTCCTAAGTTACTATTTGTGACATAGGGACCCAAAGAGGACCAGGAGTCTGAGTCGGAACTAACTGTGACTCAGCTGAAGGCACTGCGTAAGCAGCAGCAAGCAAAATTAGAAAAGACAATGTTGGGAGAGGACTCTGATGAGGAAGATGAAAAAGAGGAGAAAAGTGAGAGGAGTCAGAACAGTGATATGAGCTGCTCGTGGGGAATGGGTAAGTGATGATGTGTAAATGAGCTGATACACCTTGGAAGGTCTTTAAGCCAGTTTTCAGTGAATATTAGGGTTGAAATTCCAGCTGGATGCAAAGTGTCCGAACCCAGGGAAGTTCTTGAGTACAAATTAATCCTTTTCCTTTTAAAAAGAAGAGTGCTGTGACAAGGCAAGCTTATATCTGGTGAGAAGTATGCTAGAGCTCCTTCTAAAAGGGAGAAGGTAATTTGCCTATGCCTATAAAAGACCATGAAACTGAGAGTTTAGGTTAATGCTATGTGTTTTGTTCCTGTGATGATGTCCGCACTTCTACCCAAGAGGTGAAATTTAATTGCTTGAAACTTCTATGCAGTATAGCTGCCTTTAAATTTAAACAGGAAGTCCACATGTTAAAGCTAGATAAATTGTAATTAATGAGCTTTTCAGTACAAAATGAGTTGTTTTTTTGAATGGAAACGTATAAGCACATAAACCCTTGAAAGTGCTGAAACTACAGTGACGGTCGTCTGCAAAACTGATCTTATGATGGAATAACTAATAGCAAAAAGAAGCTTTTTTTTTTTTTAATTGGATGCAGGCATAATATTAAAGTTAAGGGAAATAATTTTAGGATGATGTAGCTGCTACTTCTTTCAAGCTAACGAAAGTTGAAATATACTGGTGTTCTTTTTCTAACGTTTCACCATTTTTTTTGCACTTTGTATGTCTTCTTCTAGGGGAGGATGCTGAGGAGGATGAGGTTGAAGAAAACCCTATTGCTATTGATTTTCAGGATGTACAAGATGCCTTCTATATGAAAGATCCTAGGAAGGCCTTACAGGGTTTTTTTGACAGAGAAGGTACTTTTTCTTTTTTTTTTTCTTTTTTTTCCTTTTTTTTTTTTTTAAATTAAGTGTAATTTTCTCTATTTAGCGAAGCGTGATGTTTGTGCTCATGTTATTCTTTGGGAATTAAGGTGTAGGAGCTAAACTTTTCTGTTACATTGTGGGTAAGGTTTTGTGTTTGGTCAAGTTTTTTGGGGGGGGG
>NW_009196406.1:0-1538 GCF_000690835.1 Fulmarus glacialis | reverse complement strand
ACTGACATCTGCGCCGGGGGAGCCGGTGCCAGAGGGAAAAGAGAAAAAACCCCAAACCCAGGGCCTGGGGAGATGGGACCCCCTTGCTGGGGGAGCCCGAGAGCCAGAGCAGCCTTGGCTGGGCCAGGAGGGCAGGAAAATCATTTTTTTACCCCCCAATTCTCATTGCTGGGTTTTTTCTGCCCTCGGCACTCCCGGCAAGCCAGGTTTTTGGAGGGCACCGCCGTGGAGGATGCTCGTTCCCACCCCCCTTTCCAGCAGGGAAAGGGTGCAGGAGCGTGGGGCAGAGCTGCAAAAGCCACCGCTTGACAGGGTCCAGAGGGGACAGGGGGGATCCCGTGTGCAGTGGGGACACGGGGCTTTGCCTCACTCCCTTGGGAGCCCCAGCAGCAGCTCCCGACGCCCTGTGGCACAGCCGTGCCCAGCCCAGGAGGGTGCGGGGACACCTTGCCTGTCCCCCCCCGGGCTGTTATGTCTAGCCCGACCAGGAACAGCTCAGTGCGAGACTATTTCCCCTCTCCTTTTGGGCTGTTATTTCAGGGAACGGGGCTGATTCACAGGAAAAATATGAAATTTCGACTCCGCGCAGCCAAGATGGGCGAATTTCAACGAATCAGCATTTTAAGAGAGCCTGGGCGTGTGTCTGTAGCTGGGAGGCTGATGAAATGATTTGGGGCTTTGAGGCTGCCTCGTTAGAAACCCTTCTTCTCTCCCAGGGAGCGAGGCCGATCACCCCTTCTCCCGGGGCTGATCTCCTTCGGCCACGGGGAATTATCCCCCTCAGAGCTGTAAAATCATTGAGCCGAAGGGATGAGGTTTGAAGCAGGATGGGACCCGGGTGCTTTGGGGCTGGCAGAGGCTTGGTGTCCCCAGGCTGGCACCCCGTCCCCTCCCTGTGGCACGAGCAGCGGCTGGAAGCAGTTATCCTCCCAGGATGGGATCCTGAGCCACCGGGCAGGCTCAGAGCATCCTTTATAATGCCGGGGCAGCGCGTTGTGGCCGGGCTGAGCTGGGACCAGGCAAGGATTTAGACCAGGGTTAATGCAGATCAGTTTTCTTCCTGGCTGGAAAAAGCAACTGGGGAGAGGGTGAAAGCGCAGTGGGCAGAGGCAGCCATCCCCTGCCCGGTCCCGGTGCCTCTGTGGGGCCAGCGATGCCCAGCCGGGTCAGGGAGGATGGGAAAACAAACCCTCGTGGTGAGGAAGGACTGATTTGGGATTTCAAGGCGGTTTTCTGACGCCTGTTGGCCAGCGCTGCCACGGCGCTGCAGAACCGGGTTGTTTTTCACTAGACCCCCCCAAATTTCCAAGAATTTAAAAAAAAAAAAATCCCACCCTTACCCTTCAGGCATTCCCAACATTCGCGTTCGCCCGAGGGACACATGGCTGCGGGCGATGTTTTCCAGCCTTCCCACGGCGTAACGAAACGCCCCGTCCGTGCTCAGCATCCCTCGCCGGATGCTTCCCTGCTCTGCGCTTCCCCAGGGAAAACCAGCCCCCGCCCTGGGAGCTGCTGGGGGCATTGCTGGGGGGGGGGGG
>NW_009196405.1:551-4578 GCF_000690835.1 Fulmarus glacialis | reverse complement strand
CACCCCCAGTCCCTCCTCCCCTTCCCAGTTGCCCTGGCCCAGGAGGCCTGGCCATTCTAAGATGGCCACCCCCCAGGAGTATCTCCTCCCTCCCTGGGTGGCCCTAAGTGAAGAAGCCCTGCCCTCAAGCAGAAGGCCACACCCCTTTCAAGATGGCCATGCCTCCCACAGCCCAGCTTCCCAGTTGCCCTGAAGCCCCGCCCCCTCCCACCAAGTCCCACCCATTCACTCAGTAGGCCCCGCACACTCCACCAGGTGCCCCAAGGCCCTGCCTCTCATAGGCCCTGCTCACCCCACAGGCCACACCCCCTTCCCCAGGCAGCCCCTCCCCTAGGGGGCATCACCCCACACTCTCCTCC
Source organism: Fulmarus glacialis (assembly GCF_000690835.1). NCBI lineage: Eukaryota > Metazoa > Chordata > Aves > Procellariiformes > Procellariidae > Fulmarus > Fulmarus glacialis. The sequence continues at coordinate 4,219 of NW_009196405.1, read as the reverse complement.
TGTGGTCCCACCCACTTAACCATACCCCCCTCCCACTTAGCCACACCCATCACCTAGATACACCTCTCTCTGTGGCCACGCCCCTTTCCTCTCCAGCCTTCCCCATCCCTGCAGGCTCCCACAGCCCCAGGGCCCAGTCCCAGGTGGGGAGGTGGGTCACAATATGCAATGACACACCATGACATGCCACAGCAGTGGTGATGTAATGAGGCGTGACATCATATATGTCCCCGCTGATGATGTCAGAGGGAGGCCCTGCCCCATCACAGGCCCCCAGCGGGGGAGGAGGAGGAAGGGGGCGCCCAGCCTGTGAGTGCCACTGGGGGGACTGGGGTGGCCTGGGAGGGCACTGAGAGGCATTGGGTGTACTGGGAAGCACTGGGAGGGCAGTGGGATGTACTGGGAGGCAGTGGGATATATTGGGATGGGGCTCTGGGCCATACTGGGAATCACTGTGGGGCCCTGCATCATACTAGGAATCCTAGGGAGGGCAATGGGCCATACCGGGACTCACCGGAAAGCACTGGTCCATACTGGAAGGCAGGCGTCTGGGGGTCTGGGCTGTACTGGGAGTCACTGGGAGACTTTGCGCCATACTGGGAAGGTGCTGGGCTACACTGGGATGGTGCTGGACCATACTGGGACTCAATGGCAGGCACTGGTCCATACTGGGAGGCATGGATCTGGGGCTCTGGGCCATACTAGGAGGGTCCTGGGCCATACTGGGAAGGTATGGGCGGCTCTGGTGCATACTGGGCAGGAGGGTTCTGGAGCTGTAGGCTGTGCTGGGAGGCAGGGGGAGGCTCTGGGCCATACTGGGAGATGGTAGGGAATGCTGAGGGGGGGCCACCAGTGGGCACTGGTGCGTATCAGTGCTCGCTGGTGGGCGCTGGGGAGGGGGAATGTACGCTGCATACCCGCAGCAGAGTGGCTGAACGAGGTGGTGGGGACTGGCTGGTGCTGCTGGAGGCTGGAATGGGAGGAAAAACAGGGAGAATGGTCAAAAATGGGGGTAGTGGGGGAAAAGAGAGAGGGAACCAGGGGAAAATGGAGGGGAATGGGGGAAGAAGCAGGGCAAAAATAGGAGAAAGTAGGGAAAAATGGGGAAAAAAAAGAGAAAAAAAGGAGGAAATGGGGGAAAGTATGAAAAAACACGGAAAAAATGGGAAGCCGTCGGGAATCAAGGGAAAATGGGTGAATGGGGGAATAAATGGGGGCAAAGATGGGAAAATGGGAAAAATGGGGGAAACAGGTAAATGGGAAAAGGTGGGGGGGAGCTTGGGGAAAACAGGGGAAGAAATAAGGGCAAAAATGAGTGAAAATGGAGAAAAATGGGGAAAAAACCAAGGGAAAAGAGAAAAATGGGAAAAAAAATGAAACGGGGGAAAATGGGTCACAAATGGGCAAAAAGTGGGGAGAAAACCAGGAGAAAATCAGGGGAAATGGGGGAAAAAAAAGAGGGTAAAATGGAGAAATGTGGCAGAAACAGGCGAAACTATGTCCTTAGGGACATGGTTTAGTGGGCATGGTGGTGTTAACGGTTGGACTTGATGATCTTAGAGGTCTTTTCCAACCTTAATGATTCTATGATTCTACGAAACCCAGGGGAAAACAGGAGAGGAGAAAACTTAGGGGGAAATTGTGGGAAAATGGGGAAAAATGTGGGGAAATGGGTCAGGAATGGGGAGAAGGGGGACAAATGGTGGAAATGGAGCAAAACCAGGAAAAATGGAAGAAATGGGGAGAAAGAGAGGGAAATCATAGAAAACAGAATGGAGAAACGGGGAAAATTGCAGAAAAATGGGGAAACAGGAGGGAGGAAACGGGGCACAAACAAGGCAAAATGGGTCAAAACCAGGGAAAAAAAGGCAAAAATGAGGCAACATGGGGCAAAACCAGCCAGTTATGGGGGTCAGGGCAAGAACAGGGAGAATAGACCAAAATGGGGCAAATGGGACAAAAGCAGGGAAAAATGGGGGGAAAACCAGGAAAAAGTGGGACACCACCAAGAAGAAATAGGAAGAAACGGGGTGAAAATGGGCCAAATGGGGCAAAAGAGCAGAAACGGGGCAAACAGGGCCAAACTGGGGCCAAAATGGGGCCAAAATGGGGCAAAAAAGCAAAAATGGGGCAGTGGGGGGAATCTAGGGGATACTTATGGGGCACTTGGGGGGAATTGGGGGCAGTTATGGGGCACTTTTACAGGTGTTGGGCAGTTTTGGGGCAGTTGGGAGATGAGAGAATTGGGCAGTAGTTATGGGGCAGTGGGGAGCACTTGGGGGGCAGCCATGCATCAGGCTCTTGACATGGGTCAGACCTGGAGTTCCTGGAGGTGCTGATGAAGGGGCTGGGGCTGGTGGTGTGGGTGATAGGGACCCCCTGGCCCCTGAGCGCACCAGTATGGCCCAGTACATCCCAGTACCACACACACACCATCCTGGCTTACCCACCCTGGCTATCTCAGTATGGGCCCAGTGCTCCTAGTATGATGCCAACCTAAGCCACATGCTTAGGCATGATCCCACTATGGGCTGCCACACTCCCCGTACGGGCCCAGTACTTCCAGTATAGCATCAATGCTCCTAGTACAATGCCAGTCTGGGTCACAGCTCTTCAAGTAGGATCCTACTATGGTCCCAACACTCCCAGTGTGGGCCCAGCATTCAGTACAACGCCAGCCTGAGCCACAGCTGTGAGTCAGATCCCAGTATGGATCCCAGTGCTCCCAATATGACGCCAGCACGAACTACAGTTAAAGTAAGACCTTAGTATGAGTCCCAGTGTTCCCAGTACGGACCCAGTGTTCCCAGTACAGTGCCAGCCTCAGCTGCAGATCTCTGTGTACAATCCCAGTATGGGCCCCAAGGCTCCCAGTGCACTCCCAGTGTTCCCAGTATGCATCCTAAGGCTCCCAGTATGGGCCCTGAGGCTCCGAGTGCAGCTCCAATGCACTCTCAGTGTGGCCCCCAATGCTCCCAGATCAGGCTCTAAGGCTCCCAATGTGGGCCCTGAGGCTCCGAATGCAGCTCCAGTGCACTCCCAGTATAGGCCCCAAGGCTCCCAGAGCACTCCCAGCACTCAACGTACGGACTTCAGTGCTCCTCCAGTGCACTCCCAGTGCTCCCAGTATGGGCTCCAGCACTACCAGTAAATGCCCCAGTGCTCCCAGCACACGCCACCAATAAACGGTTTTCGCTTTGACCCATCCCGATGCCTCCTTGGGCTGAGCCCTCAAACTCTTGGAATTCCCCCCAAAAATAATGTCACCAGCCTGCCATCGCATTTATTGTTGGGTAGGCGCGTTGGGTCACAGGATCAGGCCCCCTCCAGTGAACTCCATCCGCTGCCAAGGGAACAGAGAAGAAAGGGGGTGAGTGGGGGGACTCTGGTGTCCAGGCCAGGGGGAACCCTGGCGTCCGAGGGAGCGGTGGTGCGGCTCTTGGAATTCCCCCCAAAAATAATGTCACCAGCCTGCCATCGCATTTATTGTTGGGTAGGCGCGTTGGGTCACAGGATCAGGCCCCCTCCAGTGAACTCCATCCGCTGCCAAGGGAACAGAGAAGAAAGGGGGTGAGTGGGGGGACTCTGGTGTCCAGGCCAGGGGGAACCCTGGCGTCCGAGGGAGCGGTGGTGCGGCGGCGGGATCTCAGTGTCTGGGCATACCTGTG
>NW_009196405.1:0-228 GCF_000690835.1 Fulmarus glacialis | reverse complement strand
GACCGACATGGGGGTGACTGTCATAGGGGTGACTGGTGGGGCGTGTGTGTGGGCGACTGACATGGGGGCAACTGTCATAAAGACAAATGTAGGAGGATGCATGGGGGCGAGTGACGTGGGGGTAACTGTTGGCAGATGCACGGGAACAACTGACATGGGCACAACTGTTTGGGGACATGTGGGGAAACTGATGTGGGGGTGATTGTCATAGGGATGACTGTCGAGGGA
>NW_009196404.1:92407-99790 GCF_000690835.1 Fulmarus glacialis | reverse complement strand
GCCCCCACCGCCAGCAACCCCAGCCCAGGAGGTGCTGCTGAGGCAGCCCACGTGCCGAGCCGGGGGGATGCTGCTGCGCCTGCCTGCTGCTGGGCCATCTTCTGCACATGAGTCAAAGCCTCAGCACCTCCTCCAGACCCTCCGCTGCTCCCCCCTCGGCTCCTTGGCAAGGACAACCTGCCTTTCCCTAATCCAGTCTGGAAGGCAGGGTGGGTTGCTGCAGCCATCCAGGCTCCTCCCTGGGGCAGCTCAGACCTGAATTCATTTCCACGTGAATTAGAGCATCTGCTTTGGGGGGCGGGGATCAGTCTTGATCAAAACATTCTCAGCAGCGGAGGATCAACACAAGCTTTGCTAAGTTACTTCCCGTTAATGACTTTTAAATAATAGAGCCTTTTTTGCAGGCTGGATTCATTGGGTGTCCATTTCCAGCCATCTTGTAAGACTTTGCTTCCTAAATCCCGTTACTCCCCCATTTCCATCACCTTTGCACATCACAAGCCCTGACCTGCTCTCCCTTCCTTTTCTCTTTGAGAAGCCACAGAGATGGAGCTCCTTGAGCCAGCCCTTGAAATGCTCTGGTGCCTCTTCTCTGAGCCTCAGCAACTTGGCCATCGCACTCCAGGCACGTTGCTCCAGCAAGCTGCCCTTGTGCCAGGACCATCCTGTGGCCACGTGCCACGGCAGGCGTCCACATCCATTCGGAGCCCATCAGCCTGGTTTGGGCTCCACCCTGTATATGTGACTCATCTCTTTTTTCCTCCAGAAACGTGACTTTATATTCAGTTCAAATAAAGCATATCCTGCTGGCCTCTGTCCAACACACCCAACAGTTCACATCAGCCGGTAGATACATAGGAGAACAAAGCAAACAAAGCTTAGTGCTCATGCTTCAGCGTTGCTCGCCACCCATGGCTCTGGATTGCATCTGTTTTGGTTTTGTTTGCAGAATTAAGCCCCAGCCTTGCACAAACGCAGAGACCTGCCCTGCTTTTCCAGAAGGCACGATCCTTTTCCATGAGCTCTGATCCGGCCTTTTCACCACCTGCCTTTGGGATGGCTGCAGCCGCTGCCAGAGAGGGCAGGAATTGCAAGTAGGGTTGTTCTTCATGAGAAGGAGAGGCAAAAAGGGAGTGAGTTGCTCCCACCTTTCCCACCTCGAGAGTCCACCCTTTAAGCATTTCCTGGTGGGATCCAAATCTTCCTTCCTCAGGTAGTCACCTTTACAATGAGATAAGAGATGAGCAGTGCTCAGGCAGGGGCTGTTGTCACCCAAAATAGGTTTTTTCTCCACCCCAATTATTGCTCGACATGCTGTTTCTTAGCTGGCGTTTTCGGGACTGCAGCTGGGGCTTTACATTCCCTGGGAAGTTTTCTTGAAGAACAGGTTGGCCAGTTGGGGAATGTTTCTGCTATTTTCAGCCTGGGACGTTTTCCCTTTTTTTCTTCAAAGTACAACAAAAAACCTGTCAACAAGTCACAAAAGAGTGATCTCAGTCTAAAATACGAGCCCTGGCACAGGAGGGCATTTGACTCAGAAGCCACTTCCCATCTTTGGAGACTTGAAGTATGTTCCACTTCGTCATCCCGAAGGTCTTTAAACGCTTACAAAAACAGAGTTTATTTATCCACAGTCAGAACAGCCTATCTATTATCTTGAAGGCTGAATTCAGAAAGTTTCTTCAGAAATTTATTGGTTTCATTCCTACCAGTCTGAACAGAAGTTTTCCACAGAGTCTGTCAAAATACAAACGTCTCAATTCCAATTTCCTTCAGTCTTTACAAGACATCACATTAATTGTGTTAAAAAGCACTTTTATTAGTTACTGAGAAAGCAGGAGTCTGGCAGCTCTTCTTGACCACTAGCTATTTACTTTTGTGAAGTCTCCTTTAACAGTGGTTTGATCCAATGCAGTGGTTTTCTCCACCAGCAAACTCAGCAGTGCCTGGAGCCAAAGGGACCGGCCCCAGGCAAGGATTATTAGCTTCAGGTCTCAAGGGCTCCTACTGCTGCCTGGGCAAAGCCTTTCTGCCCCTCTTGAGGCTTCTCACATCCCCACTGTCGGAAAAAATGGAGCGGTGGAGGCACGTGGTCAGCCTGAGGCCAGGGAGATCCATGAGAGCAGGCACAAATACATACATGGGGTAATTTCATCCACACCTGTGATGCTTTCAGGAGGACTCAGGGAACCATCTAACGGCTTGTAGGAGTTTTGTTTTAGTCTGATTTTGCATAAGGCTGTTTCAGGGAACAGCTCAGCCTGCTGATAACGCGGCGTCTCCTTCGCAAGGGAAAGGCAGTGATGAAAAAAGCCGGCAATTCCCAGTCCTCTGAGGGGTGAGGAAATTATTTACCCCCATCTGATCTCCACGGGATGCTCCGGGATCACTCCTGCCAACGTTCGGTCATGCTGAAGCTGCGTGGGCAGCCAGAAACCCAAACTTGTTACCTGCTTCCTCGCATCAGTCCTCCGGCTTCCTTCAGCCGACGCCAGAGCGCGCGGAGCAGGACGCCTGCTGCTCACGTCTCAGTGCATCGGCCAGCTGCAGGATGCACGCAGTTCCCTGTGATACGAGCACCATGGCGAGATACAACCGGGTCTTTAGCATTTAATGGAAAAACTCAGCTCTGCTACATATTTGCTATTGACTGTCCCATCCTAAACAAGGTGACAGATGTTAAGTGGCATTAAATGATACAAATTGACGTTAGCCTTTCCTTCCCGGCATTTTTTTCAGCGCCCCCAATGCCACGCCAAACTGAGTCCCTGCTTACACTTCAGCTCTGAAAATACTTTAAGGAGTGCGAACACACACACACGCAGTCCTCGTATGGAAGAAGCCAGCGCTCTGATAATTGAGACGTTAATGCTGAAAGACTGAGCAGGTTTCCCTTAGCTGTCACGCTTTGGCTGTGGGAAGCTTATGAAAATAAAATAAATACATTGGGACTTACTTGAGATAGCCAACGCATCGAAACCTGGAGACTTCTGGAAGCAGCTATGCTGGGAAGGAGCACGTGTGAAGGGTCTGGTTATAGGACCCCTCATATGGTTGTGTAAACACGTAAGCGTTAACGTTGCAAGTTGCAAATATTGGCAGAGCTGGCAGGATTGCACCCGTCCATCTCCAGAACCACCTCCATAAGCACACTCACACCGCCATCTTCCAGGCAGGGAGCAAAGATGTTCCTGCAGAAATAGTTTGTTGGATGCTCGGGTATCTGTGGAGGGATCCACCAGTCAACAGAAACCCAGAGAGATGAGCTTTCAAACAGGAGGAAAAGCTGTACCACCCAAAAAGCCCAGCCCAGCTCTTCTCACAAACCTCTTTGATCCACCATCAGTTTAACACGAACTCACTTGGGGAAAATAAATTCTCTTAGGCTTGAGGACGGGTATCTGATACCCAAATCTTACAGCTACTGGAGTCATAAAGCAGCTGAAGATATTTTGATCAGAAAAATGCCTTCTCAACCTCTCTTGCTGTCAGAGTGCCGTGGAGGATCCGGACGCCACTTACCTACAAGAGTGCAAAGGATCAAGCTTGTGGGGTGACAAGCATCAGTAAAGGCCTTCATTCAGCACAGGCCCTTCAATCTCTTTCTTTAATTTTAGGACTCCACTCAAAATTTTAGACCAGAGACGTGCGACAAAGGGCTGAGCAAGGTCTGGTCATGGCTTCTGAGTGGAACATGGCTCCTACACAGAAGAGCAAGCACCAGTGCAAACATGTGCTGAAGGGACCTCATTGCCCATAATTTAGTCTAATTTTGCTTTCAAGCACTGGCCTAATCATGATTGCTGGAGGCCAGACGGCGCAATTCGTTGGGTGCCAGGACCTGATGCTCTCACACGTACTGGTTTTACACCTGTATTATTCACCAGCCTCATCAGAGCCAGCCCTGACTTCTCCTGGCTGGAAGGAGAGGAGAATCAGGCATTTCCATTATTTAGCCCTCGGACACGGCCACATCCAGCCTGAAAAACAGCCCTGTCACGCGCCCTTTGCGCGGCTGGGGAGAGCCTCAATTACCCAGCGGTGGCTGTGCATGGGCCACCAGCTCCGCTGTTTACAGGAAGCGCCGGAGCAGAGCATGGAATTAGAAAGACCGCAAGGAAGTGAGGGATTATTTACTGGAGATTAAAGGACATGGAAAAACCACAGGACAAATCAGTGGGGTCTCAGCAATGGCAGCTGCTATTTCAGTCTTCCAGCTGCTGGCGTTTGTACCGGTCATGCTGACATGGGAGAATTTGGGAGGAATTCAGCAGGTCGGATGGTTGCTCTGCTTTTGAACTAGTAAAACACACCAAAGAATAGGCCCTAAACCTGCTGGAAGGACAGGAGGGATGTCTTCTCCACTCCTTCCCTTCCTCAACCAGTCCCATGAGTCTTCCCTCTCCTCTGGAACAATTCCTGCTTTCGGACTGCATCTCCAGGCCAAGCAGCTCTGGCCAGTCCTGCCTGCTGGCAAAGCTGTGGAGATGTGCCCATGGGTTAGCCCAGATTAGTCAAGATAAAGCATCGCCTCAAACCTGGAAAGAAGTGGGGTGGGGGTTGAGGTCTGACATCTCAAGACCTTCAAGACAGCTGCAGTGCCAATAGGAATTGGTGTTTCTTGGAATATCCATGGAAAGGGGGGAAACTACTGGGTGAAGGTTAATCCTGATCCTCCGATCCAATCCAGTCTAGCCCAATCCCTCCCAAGACCATTTTTTTCCAGGCTTTTGCCTTTATTTTAAGCACCCACAACCTCCTTTATCCCTAGAAAGTTCACACCCATCAGCACCGTCTCTGGTGGGAAGCGACGCAGGCAGAGCTCGTGGCCAAGCAGAGACACCTTACAACTGACAAGACACCCTTGTTTTAAGTGCCTCAGTCCGGGTGCCCATGAGTTCACCTAATTTTATGTGAGGTTTGCGTTTCAGCTAAGACTGGACACCGGGTTTTCAGTGGCTGCTCATGAGCTCTGAAATTTGGGCTGTAACTGGGTCAGGTCTCGTGTCAGTGCATCCCCTCCTCAACCGGCAGCTGCTGCTCCGGCAGCTCTCAAGGATATCCACCTACTCAACCACGCTTTTCCAAAAAAATCCCACAAGATTTTCCAAATGCTCGGATATACTTCCCCTAGCATTTTGCTCCTGGCAGGTAAAGCTGTTTGCAGTGCTGCCGTCCTTGTCCCACAGCCACGCTGGAGATTTTGCCCTCACCAGTCTCCTGTCACCAGCAGGGAGTTTTGGGGTAGCACCCAAACTCCTCCACCAAGCCCTTTCCCAGGGAGTCAGGTGACTCGTTTGCTGTCTCTCTTTCCAAAGACATAGATGTCACTTTGTTATCTTCCCCCCGTCCTCCGCTGCATCTCAATGCCACGCAACACCAGGCCACCGCCACGTGCCAAGTGACAGCATCCCCGTCCATCCCCACCGCTGATGCAGACTGAGCTCCCACCCCACCACCACCACCACCACGGCATCTCCAGCAGCACCGTGGCCCTCTGCGCTCGGCGCGGGGTGGTGATTCAGCCCTGACTCAATGGGAAGGTGGCCACGGACTGAAACCCCAGCCCTGCTCCCTGCACGGTCCGTGGTTAACATGATCCTGCTGGAAATTACAGAGCTCCGGCAAAGGCGGCGGGAGGGAGGCTCCCCTTGGCGAGGAGGAGCCCACAAGAGGCTCCCACTGACATTCCTGCCTTCTCCCTCACCCTGCATCCATGCGGCTGAGCGAACACAAATGGCACGTCGCCTTCATGTTTGACCCAGAGCAGTGCTTGGCTGCTGGTGCCATACCACAGGCTCCGTCTGGAAAGCAAACAGTAGCTCAGTAGATTTTTCTTTTCTTTTTGTTTTTGCTCTTTTTTTTGTTTTGTTCTCCCAACAACAAATAGAGAGAAAGGATGAATGAGCTTATTTTACAGCCTCGGAGGAATACCCAGCCATTGTTAGCTTGACACATGCTGCAAAAAGTGATGGCTAAGAAAATAAAAGATCATTCTTTCCTAAATGGGTTGGCTGAAAAAAAACCAAACCCACCCAAAAAACACTTCTATGGGCCAGCAGCAGCATTTCCATCAGCTACGTGGCTGATCCACAACTCGGTGACTTCCAGAGCAGGACCTGACCTGCTGCACATAACAAAAGGAAAGTGAAGATCTGGGTTTACATCATTGTCGAGGAGTCTGAAGAGCATGGTGCACCCAGCCCGCCCTCCCCGCGCAGGTGCCACCCAGCACCACGTCCCCATCCTGGGCTCGCAGCAGGCAGAGGGAAGGCCACACCATCCCTCTGCGGACGCTAACATAGAAACTCTCCAGAATATTTCCTTCTCTCAATTCTCTGCATCTAGAAAATGTCACAAGGTCTAAAAGTTCTCAGTCCCAGCTGAGGCTCAGGCACCTGCAAGGAGTTTCTCAGAGCCCATGGGACACCGAGGGTGACAACCCCTGCTTCGGAGAACCAGCACTGCCAATAAATGGGTTCAACGGCACTTTCTTCCCTTGGAGAGGAGGACTAAGAGCCAGGGCATGCAGAGAAAATAGCCATGCCACAGCTGCTCAATTAATTAACTCAATTAATTTTAACCAGGACCTCTTGGGTTATTTCACTGCAGCCGTCTCTGCCGGGAGAGCCAGGCGCCGTCGCCTGCTGCAGCCTTGTCTGCAGCAGTAACCTGGCTCTGGAGCCGTATTTCTCTCCACTCATCATATAACTTGCTTCTGCCACCAATTCACATAATTTTCCCTATTACTGAAGTGGTAAAATCAACCTCAGGAGCTCAAGAGTCCGCGAATGGGGATTCGGAGTTCGGAGTCTGTGGCTGTCTTGTGCGGTTTGGTGACACGTGAAGGGAAAGAAAAAAAAAAATCCCATTAATAGAGTAAGTCCTCAATAATTTCACCCAAACTTCCCACCCAAAACAGTGGTTTTTAAAAGATCAATTAAAAAAAGCAGGAAATGCTAGCGAATATACTCCTTCCCTGTCACAGCTGCAATTCTGCTTTCAAACACATCTGACTTAGGAGACTGGCTCGGATTTATATGGCTGCATGCTATTTTTCCTGCTTTATTCAGTGTTCAAAATGGCTGCAAAAAGGAGCTAAACCAGAAGCCTGGTGAGGTGGTCCTGGACGCCGAGCCATCGCTTCCCTCCGTCCTCCTGCCCTGCGTACAGGGGGGTCCTGGGAGCAGCGATGGACAGGGCTGAGGCGGCTGAGATTGTGTCTGAGACCGTTTCCTTCCTATTGCTAATGTGTGCATCAGCAGGTGCGTTAGTTTAAGGAATAAATAGTGACTTTCTTTTTAAGTGTCTAAAATCAGGAGACCAGCTCCCTTACTAATATCAGCAGAGAGCAAAACGGGGCCCAGGCGATTTTATCAGCTG
>NW_009196404.1:91962-92259 GCF_000690835.1 Fulmarus glacialis | reverse complement strand
TGAGGAACAAAAAGTAGGTTTTGCTTTGACTTGGAAATTTTTTTTTTTTTTTTTTAAATTTTTTTTTCAGACCTATTAAATGACTAAAGCTTTTAAGTTGCGCTCCCCAGTCCGGCAAAAGCCTCCTCCCCGCGCCGGTGCAGCCGCCGGCCGAGCTTCACCATCCGGCTGCTTGGGGAGGGGGCGAGGGGAGGAGAGTGCCGGTGCAGGGGGCACGTATCCTGACCCCGTATTTCATGGATTCCCCTGCACGGAGCAGGGAGCGGCGGGCAGGGCCGGGAGGCCCACATAATAGAC
>NW_009196404.1:84871-91905 GCF_000690835.1 Fulmarus glacialis | reverse complement strand
TCCGTCGCAGATCAAATGACTTAATAGAAACTGGATCCAACTGGTCCAGCCTTGCGGGTTTTGATTTAAACTGCAGTTATAAGGTGTGATTAGAGGTGGGGGACGCTGTGCCAAGAGCTCAGATGTGAAGCAAAAAACATGTATTAAAAAAAATTCCTTCCCCTAAACCTATACATATTTTTCCATCGTTAACTCTTTGCCTGCCAGACACCCAAGGAAATCCTGGGCCATCCGAGGACACCTTCGGTGCCGCTGCTTAAATCCGGGGGCTGTAAGCGGTCTGTCAGCACCACAGAGGAATTTGGCCACGGAAGTACTAACATTTATGGGCTTGGTATGAATAATAACCACAGCAGAGCTTCGCAGGGACTGACCGAGTCTTTCCTGCCACCGCACCCGGGAGCAAAGGAAGCGGGTGCCCTCCCCGAAGTCCCTGCGCTGGCCAGCGTTGCCTGGAGCGGGAGCTGTGTCTTGGCTGCCTTCTTTTTGGGTTACTCCTATACGGTTGGAAACAGTTAAAGAAGGTCTCTTTTTCCTGCCTCCAACTGGTTGCCCAAAACTCCATAGTTAATTTGGCAAATGGAGACCTTTGGAGATGTTAACGCAGTTCAAACCTTCAGCCCATACGGATAAAATCGCAATTCAATAAAATTGCTGGTTCTTTATCTTCATGCGGCATCATCACACAGTTAATTTCAAGCTTTCCAGTAAGCTGTAATATATCTTTTAACCTAAGAACTCTTTTGCATGACACTGAAATAGGTCCCAGTCTATATACATCTGCTGCCAAGACAAATTAGCAGCAGTAAAGAGGATATAAAAGACTCCCACGTTACAAATGTAGGAGGCAGAGGATATTTTAGCATGGCAGCGGTTACACTTTTGGCAGCTTTGCTATAATAAACTTTGTTTTCAGAGCCTTAAAATATTCCCTGTGCAGTGAAGACTGGCATATTTTCTTTCGGCGGAGCTGTCTCAGGGGCCGAGGCTGGTGAACGGGGCTCAAGCACATGGGGGAACACAAAGACGACGGGGTTAATATCACCCTACGTTTAAACAGGGGATTTCCTCACAAAATACAAATATTTACAAATGCCATCGGTCCTGGCAGGACTATTTCCATGAATGCAGATGGCACTCGGGAGGTGCCTGCAGTGTGCCGAACCCCGGGGCTGCTTCAGGAGCTGGGGCAAGGGAGAGACGCTGAGGGGGCAGGCCAAGGGCGAAAAACATGAGGGAAAAGGGATGTAAGACACCAGCCTCGTGTAGGAAAAGTCTCCGGAGACCTCCGCTATCTCACATCTGATGGAGATCTCAAAGTCAGCTGCCAGGATACCACTGCCGGGTGCCTGTCTGGACCTGAGACATTACTGTCTTGAAGTGCATGGACCCCATCTACAGCTGGCAGGTGGATGTTGGCTTCCATGTGTCTCCCAAGTCATCCTGGACTCTAATGATCCACTCAGGCACCGAGTTACCTACGGAGAAAATTAGCATGGACAACTCATACCTTGTGCACTCTAGAACGGCAAGAGTAGCTGCGAAACTTTGATCCAGGCAATTTTTTGAGCAGAAAAGGAGAGCTTGTCTCACACAGCTGATGGGAAAAGGAGGCAGCAGGGACAGCATCAGGACTCAAGAGTTGTTGCCTGGTCCTGCCTCCTCTCTGCCTCCCCATGAGGCAAGGTAGGATTGTCCTCCAGGTCCCCGGATGCCATCACCGTGATGCTGAGGGCAATGCGCTCTGTGAATGACCACCGTTTCCCTTTGCTCTGGGAACTCAGCCCGACGAGGGAGGACACAAGGAAGATTGCTTTGAAACTTTAGGATGGATTTCCAGACCCTTAGAACCTCAGCTGAACCAGAGGCAGAGCAGAGAGGAGCAGGAGAGAGGTGGCTTCCTACCACCTCCTGGTCCCTGTACCCCCAAATGACATTTCCCGGGGTCCAACCTGCGGTAGGAAAGGGGTGAAGTCTTTGTGTCCATTCAGATCAGTTTGAATCATCAATTTCTTGCAGAAGGGATATCTGAGAGTTCAGACGGGCCAGGTTTGAATAGCAAAGCAAGCATGGAGTCATGCTCTGCACACAAAAATATTGGGAAATGGACAAATGTTGACCTAGCCCAGGATATGGGCTTAGCATCAAACCCAAGAGGAGCTCCGGTAAGTGGGTCCAGCAGGACTTCTCTGTGTCAGGTGCAGTCCAGGCACCTAGAGACTTCTGTGGGTGTGGAGAGCCAAGCTTAATAACGGGGTAAATAACTGAACAATACCGTTTTGCAATGTCTTATGTATACATACAACCCCAGAAATTCAACCCTGCTAGTTACACTTTCTAAGCCAGCAAAAAAAAAAGACTTCTTATCATCAAGCCTCCTTAGAAAAGCTCATTGCTACTTGTGCTGAACTTGGATGGGGTCTTGGCACGGAGGATTTTGAGAGCATGTGATGGCATTATAGTTTCATGCTAATGTGTCCTCATTGTGTGCTATTAAAAATAACTAAAAATCATGGCTTCCTAATCCTAGGTTACTAATTGTGGGAAAAACGTGTTTGTCACGGCCTTAGCAAGCGCTTCGAAGTGTCACACTTTTGTATTTATTTATTAGCAAATGAATGTATAAACACATTGTTACTAACCTGAGTATCTGGATTGCAAAACCCACGCGGCTCCTTTCGCAGGACAAACCCCTCACGTCTTCAGAAGAAACCCTGCACCAAGCAAGGCTGCAGCTGCAGGGCTGGGCGAGGGATGACCCGACCGCTTTTGTGCATGGACAGCTGGGGGGGGTTTGGCAGTGCCTCACCAATAAATGTTATTGCCAGTGGCAGGTTTGCTTGGGATTCCTAGGAAGTAAAAGAGAAAGAAAGAAGTTATTTTGATAGTAGATCAAGTATCAAAGGAATAAAAATAACCAGGTACTTTTGCAACCTGCAGGCTGAGCCCTCCACAGTGAAGCCAGGTGTATATTCCTGCCTGGGGTGAAACTCCCCCCGGTTCAAAGAGGCAGCACGACGGCACTGGGGCTCTGATCTCCGCAGATGCACGAGGCCCAGGAGAAGGTCTCGATTTCAAACTTCAAAGAAGCATTTTCATCTTATTTCCCCTCTCCAACCAGCAAGGTGAGGCTGTTCCTAAGGGGAAATCCCGCGGGGACCGAGGAACACAATGAATAAGACAGCGAGCGTCTTCCACCAGGATTGCAAGTCCTCCTGCAGGGACACTCCTGTCCTCTACACACTCAGCAAAGGGGTCCTGCACCCTCGGACGGAGGACCCGTTGGCCAACATTTTGTCAACCGGTGAATAAAGACGATCTCGTCCTAGAAATAAACCTAACTCCAGTCTCTGCTCCACCGAACAAATTTTCCTTTGAATACCTCTCACACCGAGAAGACGCCTGGGTTCAGCCTCTGCTGATCCTTCTGTCCCAGCACACGGCGGGGCACCAGCCACCCACTCCTAATTAACTTGATGGGTAACTCAGCAGCACAAATCACCTCAAGTTACCTTGGCCACTGAGCACAGCGGATCCTTGCACAATGAAACAGCACGGCAGGAATTATCCCAATCCATAACTGCTCTGAGCAGACAATAAACCAGCTCACGCTGGTGGAAGTAGCCACTCGGAGGTAATAACCCAGTGAGTAACAATAATGGCAGCAGATACTTGATAAAAAGCAGGGAACAAAAGAGAAAGCTTTCTCCATTATACAAAGAATGGATGTTTTCTGTTTGCTTCCTTCAGTTCAGAAATGCATTTAGCTATTTGGAGAGCGATGGAGTACAGCTCACCCGCACGCACAGCAAAAGCGGGTTTTGGGCTGGGGGGAGGAAAGGATCGTTTTCCACCAGTGACATCACAGGCAGGAAAATCAGTTTTCTCCTTTTAATATTTCTTGGATTTCTACCCAGCAGCTATCCAGACATTTTATTTTCTTCAAGAGAAATGTCTGCATGTTGCTGGGGGAAAAAACCCAAACTTGGTCTGGGGTGGTTAAAAAAGGGTGTTGAAATACAGACATGCTTGTTCCCCCCATCTATACCCTGTGAGTGCCCAAAACCAGGCGATGGGAGAGATGAGCCACGCTCATCCGAGGAAAATCCCTAAAACCAGGGGCTTGCGTGTGCTCCTGTTTCTGCTCCTGCATGTGGCTTGTGACCCCTCGCTGCCCAAGCTGCTCATGCCAGCGGTCTGGCCCCTCACCCTGTAATTGCTGGCCCACAGCTCGGCTCCCCTGGCCCAAACCTGGAGCTCACACGGGGGCTATCACCCGCCCGCCCCTGCTGAATCGGTCTCTGAGAGCAGGACACTGGGCCGAGAAAAAAAGAAATCACCCCATGCTTCTCAAGCGCCACAAAGGGCACTGGCGCGGTGGGGGCAGGAGGACGGCGACGCAGCCCCGAGGACATCTATTCTTGTGGCTCTGGCTCAGCAGCAGGCGCCTGGCACCAGCGCTCCAGCAATGCCCTCCTGCTTCCCCAGCGATGCCACCCACCCCCTCCTGCCAAGCCACCCCCTCTGCCCCCGGGAGGGCTGCTACGGGCACGGGCATTGGTGCCGTGACGGGCTCCCCCAAAGAGGACGGGAGCTGGACGAGACGGAAATCACAACAGAGAGAAATCATCAAGACGTGAAAAATGGCACAGCAAAACCCAGGGGGATTTGCATGGGGTTTAAAGACCCAAGTGCTCAGCTGGGCATAAGGCAACCCCGCTCCAGCCGTGCCGAGATTTGCCCTGCAAAATAAATAAGCCTGAAGACAGCCATCTGCAGTGAACAGCGTACCAGCGGAAGGCTCTGCAGGACTGCAGAGGCTAAGCACTGCTCATTAAAGTGCTGGGGAAATGTGAATGAAGCAGATGAATGGATGAAGAAATGAATGAAGGAGGGAAGAGGAAGTGAATGAATATTGCATTGACTTGGTGCCTTTCATCCTGGGATGGCGGAGCTGTGCAGCGCAGCTGATGGGCAGGAACCACGTCGGTACTCCCCGGAGAAACCTCCAGTCAAAACAAATCAGATTATTTCCTGTTGACAGAGCCCTTCAGGGGGAGGCGAACAGGGAGATGTGGCATATGGATTCATATTACTTGAAGCACGAGGCTTTCCCCAAACAAAATCCCTCCGATTCCCCCTTAATCAATGTGACAGATCATTACTTTTTGAGTTGCTTTTGTTCTTGCTATTCCAGACACCGCGTGATTTCCATGGCAACAACATCCCAGCCATCCCAGGCCTTTTCCTAACCTCTGTCATCTGCTCTCGAGTCACACTGGTGCATAACCAGCAGAGATGAGCAGCAGGGTCATGAAGGTGCCTTTCTGCGTTGGGGGGGTTAAAGACCCCCCTTTCACCCCTACGCAGCCCAACCCTGCGAGCCCCTGGGAACCTCTCGCAGCCGACTGCGGCACAGGGCTTGCAGGCAGCTGTGAGGGAGCACGTGGAAATGAAAAATAATTTTCTGGGGGTTTTATTGTGCTGTTCTGGAGCGCAATCAGCTGAACCCACCGGCCAGCTTGACTACGACCAGGATTCAGGGTGATTTAAATGGGGATGATAGGAGGGAGCAGCGAGATGCTGCTGCTCCCTTGGTAACGCAGAGCGGGGTCGGGACCGGACCTGGATGCTTTGGGGAGGAAAGGGAATCCAGCTTCACTTCTGGTTTGGAGAAGAAAGCACTCTTCTTCTTTTCCACCTTCTGAAGGAAAAACTAGCCTTGGATGTGATCCTGCGGTCTTCGAGTAGGTTTTCAAGCTGACCTCAAGAGCCCAGAGCCTGCCGCACACCGGGCTCTGGGTACACAGACACTACCGCGCTGAACGAACTGGTGCTGCAAGCCTTGCTCACATAGTAACCGCCCCCGCTGCCAGCAGGAGCTGGAAGCAAATTGTTTGTTTTTTCCTTTTTCACTTATCCCGCTCCCTCCAGCAAGCAGCTTCCCCTCTGAAAGGCCAGGGAGGATTTAGGGCTCCTCCACTGCAGGAGCCGGAGCCCAGCCAGGCAGAGCATCTCCCACCCTGCTGCCGGGAAGGGGCTGCGGCACACAGGGATGGCCAGGCATCGTGCCTCGCCCGAGCTGGCAGGTAAAGCACCTTTGTCTATCCCTTCTTCAATCATATCACCCTTTTCAAAGACAGGTTTCACCCCGACGCAACGTGTTTTTTTCCTGCCAGAGGTTTGCTGCCCTGCCTCCGCAACAGCCTGCATTCTTCATAAGCCGCGTTGAATTTCATGGTAACCCTGCAGAGTTATTGCCCTATAACAAACACAATTGCTGCACTAGATTAAGCACACCGCTTATCTCGTCCAAATATTAACGAGCACCAAATGTAGGGCACCGGGCCTGCTTCCCCGTCTTCCCGCAAAGAGTTCGGCAGTTGCAGGACTGGACCCATACAAGGGGATCCACTTGATCCATTTGACTGGGCCAGCAGCTCCCTTGAGCGAGGCTAGCTGCTCAAAAACTCTGCTGGAGATTTTACAGTTGCTTGAATAAAGACCATCTATTTAGCAACCCTTCACACCAGGACAAAAGAGATGCTCTGTCCTGCCATAACTTGAGCTAAATTGCTTTACCTTACTGTTAATGCTCCGGACTTGGGGGCCAGAGGCTCTCGGTTGAACTTTGGACCAGTTCCTTGGCCCTGCTCTGTGAAGCAGCTGGCTGGGTTTGGAGGTAGCATCCGCGCTCACGCCGCAGTGACATCCCCAAGTGCTTCAAGACAAACTGCTCCATGGAGAACCCCAGCCAGGGCAGCCAGCGCCGGGACGTCTTTGGTGCTTGCGGGTCTGAGAAGGGACAAAGCTTTAGGAAGGGAAGGGAGCGTATTTCTGTAAGGCCATCAGCTACCCTGCAGGAACCACTCACGTTGATCATAGAATCATAGAATCATTAAGGTTGGAAAAGACCTCTAAGATCATCAAGTCCAACCCTCAACCCAACACCACCATGCCCACTAAACCATGTCCCTAAGCGCCTCACCTACACATCTTTTAAATACCTCCAGGGATGGTGACTCCACCACTTC
>NW_009196404.1:21410-84561 GCF_000690835.1 Fulmarus glacialis | reverse complement strand
TCCGTCTTGGAGGGAGGGGGCCGAAACTGAACACAGGATTCGAGGTGCGGCCTCACCAGGGCCGAGTACAGGGGCACGATCACCTCCCTACTCCTGCTGGCCACACTGTTTCTGATACAGGCCAGGATGCCGTTGGCCGCCTTGGCCACCTGGGCACACTGCTGGGTGATGCAGGGTTTAGCACGGAACTCAAATATATTCAGACAACTTCGTCAAAAACAGGTGTTTAAAATAAATAGAATCATAGAATCATTAAGGTTGGAAAAGACCTCTAAGATCATCAAGTCCAACCGTTAACCCAACACCACCATGCCCACTAAACCATGTCCCTAAGCGCCTCATCTACATGTCTTTTAAATACCTCCAGGGATGGTGACTCAACCACTTCCCTGGGCAGCCTGTTCCAAGGCCTGACCACTCTTTCAGTAAAGAAGTTTTTCCTAATGTCCAGTCTAAACCTCCCCTGGCGCAACTTGAGGCCATCTCCTCTCGTCCTATCGCTGGTTACTTGGCAGAAGAGACCAGCACCCACCTAACATGGTAACATGGATAACATGGTAAAACCTGGATTGAACAAGCTATCAGCATCCCCTTTATAATTAAAATAGTGGAAAGAGCTGTAATCCCTGGGGTTTATAGGGGGTATAAGTGTATAGCCCCTATAGGGAGCTAGGGATATAGCCCGGGTCAGGAGTTAACCCCTTTGCCAGCTCTGCAAAGGGATGGGTGACCCTGGTGCCATCCAGCCCCGAGAGCTTTCCAGAAGAGGGCCAGTTGCATGAGGTGCTGGGCGATGCTCTGGGGCTGCGCCGGCAGGAGCAGAGCAGAGCCGCTCCTTTTCAGTTTAACACCCTCGAGCAGCTCAGGCAGAGCCAGCCCGGGCTGTGCGGCTCCCTCCACCCACGCAGACACCGTTTGGGAGAGAGGAAGAGGGAAAAAAAAAAATCAGAAGACAAATTGAGACTTACCTCTGTGTTTTCACCTGCCACCCCCATCACTCCCCCCTTCAGCCTAATCATTCTCTTCCTCTTCAATCAAGGCCAATTTGCACGAGGAGCAGCTCCCAGCGCCTGAGTGCAAAAGCCTTTAATTACTGTCATCTGGGAGGCTGTGCCAGGCTCCCCTCCGGTGCCTTTTCATACTTTTCGGAAGACAGTGCTCCAGGACTTGACGCCCCCAACATGCCATTTGTCAGGCTTTATTTGAAACAAGCACTCGCTGCCTATTAGGAGGCTGGGGAGAAAGTTCCTGGCGGTCCATCTGTGCTGCTGCTGCATCGACACGGTGATCGCGGCTGGGCAGCGAGCTGCTTTCGGCTGCCTCGACTGGGTACCAGCCTGGCAGCAGCCTCCTGCACACGGCGGCTCGCTGTGCACAAACCCCGAGAACTGCATTGCTCTGTCTCTTCGCTGTCTCTCCTCCTGTTTCTCAACTGGGCTCACATTGGGCATTAAACTGGGGATGGAGGCGAGAGTATAAACGGGGTCAGAAAGGCACAAGGCAAATTCGGGGAGACCAGGCTGACTGTTAAATGAAGTGGCCTCAAAGCATCCTCTTCCGCACGAGTCCCCAAGCCTGCATTCCCGGGAGCACACTCCCAATTGGAATGCATGCTCCTTATGTACAGCATGGGTTTTGGTATCAGCCAGGGATTTGTATTTTATCCTGCATGGGAAAACATGAACGCAGAACCTACCTAAACCAATTTGGCACATCCAGCAAGCAGGGATGGGAAACCACCTTGCTGCTGCTGCCTGCCCTGCCACGCTGCAGGCAGGACGGCCCGTTGGGGCGAGCCAGTATGAGTTGCCTTAAAAGCAGCCTGAGTTGCCTTAAACACAGCCTGAGCTGACACCTGGGACTCTGCCAACCCAGCGAGCCTGCAGCTTGGGCTCAGCACACACTGAGGTACACCGAAAAGGATGCCAGATGTCCCGGGCCACCACCCACGCAACACGGGTGCTATGAATTACACCCATCAGAGCCATCCTTCTAATATTTCATCTTTGGAGCATCACCTGTGGCAGGGAGCTGCAGAGGAGGATTTCTGGGGAGCCTCTGCCAGCGGGTGGCACTGCAAAACCAGCAGTATGGAAGAAGCAGCAGAGCAAGGACTTCGGGGTGGAACAGCAGCACAGCCGCTGCGCACACACACGTGCTGCGCAGCTCTGGCTGGACAGCCCGGGGGGTTGGATATGAGCATCGTGGGGATGCTGCAGCCCGGCCGGCGGGAGGAGGAAAGCTGCTGGGGCGGGAGAGGGACGGGCACAGCGGGAGGCGAGGAGGCATCAGCAAGGGGTTTGAGGTGCCGCAGTGGTGCAGGCCGGCAGCAGCGTGCCCTCCATGGGTGCTGTGGGGCTCAGCGAGCGGGAGTGCCAACCGGCCGCTGAGGTCAGGATCAATCCGCATCCACATGGGACAGAGCCAATTCACGTACACATGGTTAACCTTCTCAAAGGTAAGAGTAGCTCATCAGCTTCCTCTGCTATCCTACCGTAACGTTCTCTCCACAGCTAAAAATCATGTAATACATTACCCCAAAATATAAGGTCTCACCTCTGGGAACTAGATGGGCTCCTGCCCCCCACCCTGTAACCCTGGCAAAGAAGAACATGGGTGTAGTAGGTGCAAGAGATTTTTAGCCATCTTGCCTGTAGGCACAAGACCCCTGGAAGCACCACAGCCACCAAAGACGTGCACCAGCCAGCATGACCAGGGGACTGGGAGCCTGGAGGGAAAGCATGCTGCACCACACTTACATCACCTCCTAGGCAGTGGGAATTAAGGATCCTGGGGCAGCTGGGTAAACCTGGTGAGTGGTAAAGCAGGCTCTAACCTGGAGGCTGGCCTGGTCTGAGGGCCCACGTTCAGGTCTAGAGTCCCACTCCAGTTCCAAAGTGGCCGTGCTCCTGTGCCACACACCCCTCCCGGCATAGATTTCACCTCCCTTTGCACCACATCTACGCTTGATGTCCCACCTCCAGCATTTCGGTGTTGCCTTGACCAGCTAATTCCCAGAAGGTCTCCAATAAGATTTCATATCCCCATCCAGCTAAAAATGCTCTGACTCGCCCAGGGCAGCAAACACTCAGTTCTTCTTCCTTTCACTAACAGACAACAAACAAAGGAGCTCCTCTCTCCCCATGACGTCCCAACGGCAGCTGGGAACCAGAAAGCATTAGGGGAACGGGCTTACGTAGCCCTGGTCTGACTCTAGGACCATGAAGCTTTGTGCTGGGGGTGGGACGCCTTTGAAGAGAAAGCCAGAGGGATGGGGAGAGGGAGTCGTGAAGCAAGAACCACCTCCCTCGGGCTGTGCAATGGGAATTTGGCTCTGAAGGGCTATAATGTCTGCCTGGAGGACGGCAGCGCCATCCGGCAGCCTCTGCCTCCTTAGGAAGAGCCTTCCCTACGCAGCACCCACACAGTCATCTCTGCTAATAGGTATTTTCTCTGGCAGGAGCAAAGGCTTCACCCAGAGGATCGCAGACTAGCAGGAGATACAGGAGTGCAACCTCAAAAGGAATTTGCTCCCATATCAGAGGGTTTAAAGATGTCGCAGCAGGGCTTCCTCCAGCATGTTCCTTCTGCAGGGAACATGCTGACCGGCATGGTGGGGGTGGCTGCAAAACCCCATCTCCTGCCTGCTCACCTTCATGCTTACAAAAATGCCTTGGTACAACCCGCTCCAGACTGGGGAAGAGCTTCGATCCGGCCCTTCTGCTGCAAACGGATCTCATTTGCTCATAGCGCTGAGCACTCTGTAATTACAGTACATCCCACTTAATCGGGATGTGCTTAATTGGGAAATCCACTTACCAGGATGTCACCTAGGGAACCGATTTAAGCTTGATAACACTTAAGAACAATGCCTGCTGCTTTATAGGGAAGGTGATTCTCCTACAGGGAGATGCCTTCAGGTGGCTGAATCATGCCCCTTCTTCCAGCAGCACCCAATGCTCCTGGCTGCTTGCTCCTGCAACAGATTTCAGCCTTCCCCTTAAGTAGGTTACAGTCAGGAAACGCACCAACTGCGACTGCCAGCTCCCGGCTGTCCTCTGCACCAGCTGAACAGGCTGCTGCCGCCACGTGGGCCAGCTCACAGCTGCCCCCTTGGCTGGATCCGCACACCCAGCATGTCTGACCCCCTTCCCTGTTTGAAGATGGCTTTCGTCCCACAGCCGGGACCTTTTTTGAAGAGGATGACATGCTTAGGCTTGGTCAAGCTGTTCTTTGCAGCAGAAGAGGCTGCATCTCCTGAATCGGGGCAGAGCAAGAGCTTTGGAGACAACCAGCATCCCTTGTCATTAACCCCAACGCTTGTCTTCCTCCCTCTTCCCTCCAGCAGTCAAACACATCAAATGCCCAAGGGAAGAGCGCAAGGGGACATGGGAACAGCCCTTGAAGACTGAAGGTTGAGTCAAGCACTTAGAGAGGCCACGTTTTTAGCCTGGTTTCCTATGGGAAGAGGGTTTATGTGACCACACTGAGTATTTGTGCATACACATACGCATGTCTTATAGATTTTTGAACCTCCTGAGCACCTTTAATCAAAGTAGGCAGAGAAGCAGCTTTTCCAAAGATAACAAATTCCCACACGTTTTGTAGTAATAAGAGCCAGACAGAGGAGAGAAACCATATGAATATCCAACCACTCACTAGTTCTCAGGGATTTGGGACAGCATTTTGGCAACCCCAAACCCCCATGAACCACATTTCCTTGTTAGAGGGATGCTGATTGCTCCAGGACCATTAGTCCTCCAACCTTTTGGCATTGCCTTGCTTATCTCTGTCCTTTTCAATCGGACTATTTTTTTTTCCAACTGCACAAAAGCACGCTGCTCCTCTTCGAAAGGCAAGCCCATGGATGGAGGCTGCCCTTGCTACCAAAACATCTGTACCATATGGCAACAACACAACTTTTCAAGATGCTGTGCTGGTGTTTTTGTTCTCACCAACCACGAGGAGGTGGGGGGAGTCAAGCCTAACTCTAGATACGAAATAGTGATTGCCTTTCAGACACTAGAAAATGCAATAGCTTGGCATCAAATGAGGGATTTTTATGGCTGCACATGTTTTGTGCTTCTCTAAACAAGCCAACTTCCAGATTAGCTACACTGGCTTTTTAAAGTGCTATAAAATATGCAAAGTCACTTTTAATGTATAGTGATTTCTGTAAAAACAGGAGGAAATGTCTCCTGATTTATCCTTTTGCTTCTCCTAATCCATGCTAGGAGAAAGGGTAAATGCAATCCTCTACTCCTCAGTCTTACAGCCCAGAGTAGATGGGAGACAAAATGTACTGCAGCACTTGTGCCTTTCAGCCACTCCGATAATTGCAGAGGAGAAAACCTTCTCAATTCCCGCGTATTCCAACCAACACCAAACATAGCAAACGCCTTTCCAAGGTGCAAGACAACGTGAGTGGCAAAGCCCGACTGTCACGGCAACACCCAGCTGGGCAAGAGGAGCTGGGCAGCACCTCCTGCAAAGGTGCTGGACCTAATGCTGGACGGAGGGTCCAAAAGAGCAGATCACCACGATGAACCATGTTAGCAGGGTCAGGCCTTTGCTTTCCTGCCAGCATGGTCACCTCCTCCTCCTCTCCTCTCGTTCCTGCCCCTCTTTTCCTTCACGCTGCTCTAACACAGTCAGAAACCCATGAGGCCGTGTCGTGGGATTGCTCCCCCTGTTACCAGCTTGTGTTGGCTTAAATATACGTGCTCAAACCATTACCAAGCATCAGGTCCTCGACACAGATGTCTCAAGGGCTGGGCTTACTTTTGGCTAAAACCAAGGCGTGCGGAGGCTTGGCAAAGGAAAACATCTCAGTGACCGAGGCTCCTGTTTTCTGAGTATGGGTGGGAGGAATAAAGTATTAGTTCAAGCTCTATTTTAGCTTAAGGAGAACAGCATCATTTATCGGAGCCAAACAGGTTCTTCCCCTCCCCTGCTACAGGGCCAAGCTGTCCCCTCGCCACCCCGGGACTGCTTTGCCAGTACCAAGGCAGCACTGCCACTGGCGAGGGCTCCGCGGCCGCTGCCATGGCTGCTGCATGCCATCCAGTGCTTCTGGCAAGCAACGCCGCAGTCGCTACCGACCGACACAAAGGCGAGGGCCGTAGCCCTTATCTGGCACCCGGCTCACTGCAGTCAGGTTCAGACGAGCGCCTCTGAAACAGAGAATGAGTATTTATGAGCTGGAAGTTTTTAAGCGTGTGCCTTCGCGCCATGCATGTTCAAACCCATCTGTCCCTGCAGAGCAACTGCAGCTCTCTGCTGCCAGTACGAACAGGTAAACCCAACCGGACTGCCTCTCACATCCATTTTTACACATCTGAAAGTTTGTGCAACAAGCTGGAGGGTCAGCAGACCTCAGATCTTTAAGTTAACCTTGTATGTCTTTACATAAAAGCAACACTTACCTTTAGCACAGTTTATGGGACATGGATTTTGTGTGCTTTGTTAATGCAAATTAAACATAATTATTTAGCAACTGCCAATAGCGCTCTCTACAACCAGAAAAATGCATCACTGCATCCTGAAAGCTGTTTAGCATGACCAAGGTTAAAATGCAGATTGTTTTTAAGATTTTCAGTGCATTTGCTGTCAGACAAGAAGTGCTAAGTCTAGCACTGGCAAGTGTGAGCTGGCTGGACCACCATCAGAATTATGGAGGCTCATTTGAAAACACCTCAGTTACCTGGCTGTCATCACATCAGTGAGAGGAATATGATGGGAGGGGAGGAGATGTGGAAAGGGGAGAATTTCCTCAAACATCACAAGCTGAGTAGAGATGCTCCGTTTCCAAACAGATCTGCCCAAGCCATCCAGGACGAGAGCATCTCATCTCAAAGTCACAGAAAAACCTGCCCGGCACCCTCCAGCCTGCGCTGGCTTTGGGCCCGCCCCAAGGACTGATAGACTCCTGTACCCCAGCTTGTGCAGGGACACCCAGGGGTGACAATTCAGGTGGTCAAAATCACACCAGCCTCCCACCGAGTCAGCTCTACCTGTCGCAGACACACCATTGAAAACAAGCACGATAGATGGGCACACATGATCTGCAACCGATTTTACAAGACGCGGTATAAAAAACATGCAGCAAAGGCAGGATCAAGCCGTAAGTGTTAAGGGCTCCTTCATTTATGTTAGCAGCTCCTGCTACATGGTCTTCACTCCATCCTCAGGGTGCCGGAAGCCTCTCCCCCTGTCACTTCTTTTTGGGGACAACACTGAGCCAGTGGACAGCTGAAGTCCTGGGACCTGAGCATCCACCCCTTTGTTTTTGAAAAGACTGGGGATACAAAGTGTGTTTTTCAGCTAAGTGCAGAGAGCTGGAATGGCAAAACCGAGCAATATTTGCTAACTGCAAATATTTGGAGACCTGAATCCAAACTGGATTGATGCACCGAGTGTAAACACCTGGGCAGGGGCAGGGAGAGAGCTTTAGGCAGTCCTGGGACCTGAGCATCCACCCCTTTGTTTTTGAAAAGACTGGGGATACAAAGTGTGTTTTTCAGCTAAGTGCAGAGAGCTGGAATGGCAAAACCGAGCAATATTTGCT
This sequence comes from Fulmarus glacialis, assembly GCF_000690835.1. Taxonomy (NCBI): domain Eukaryota; kingdom Metazoa; phylum Chordata; class Aves; order Procellariiformes; family Procellariidae; genus Fulmarus; species Fulmarus glacialis. The sequence goes on along the minus strand of NW_009196404.1, from coordinate 76,994 downwards.
AACTGCAAATATTTGGAGACCTGAATCCAAACTGGATTGATGCACCGAGTGTAAACACCTGGGCAGGGGCAGGGAGAGAGCTTTAGGCATTCCAGCATCTCACGGCTAATTAAAACTGGGAGGAATTTGTCTCAGCAAGTTGTGAGCCATTCACTTCTCCGGTGTGACTAAGCCACTGTGCGGTATCTAATTTACCAGGAGGGGTGATGTGCTGCCAGCTAACCATGTTCCTGCAGTTGAGGTGGGCTAATTGAATAGAGTTTGATGCTTCGGGGCAATCCCGCTTGCCAGCTTACCTGCACAATCCCAATTGGCCTTGCAAACAGCAAGACAATCCAGTGGGAATTTTAATTGTGAAGGAGTATTCAAAAAATCCTGGCAAAATCCAAGGGCCTGACCAGAACAACGGGTTCTTGTGGTTTTCTGCATTGCTGGAAAAACAGCGATGCAAACTGGGTTCTTCTCTTGCGAACAAGCAATGCTGAAACACGGTCTTACCATCCACAGGACCTCGAGGCTCCCAACCTCCTCCGAGTGCTGTCCTTAACCACGGGAGGAAAGTCACGGTGCTGCCTTGTCTTGTACCAGTGATGCAAACATCAAGATGAATTTCTCCATAAATAGCTCATTACCAACGATCCTTTCCTTTGTCTCAGGCTCCAGTGGAAGAGAAGGAAGTCACTCTGGCAGGAGCTGCACATCTTAGGGCAAAAAGACGTTTCTCAGAGGGTACAACTGAGTTACAACAGATGTTGGACTTTGGGAACCGCCCTCTGCACCCCACCGCTCTCCTTGGGGAAGGGCGGAGGAACTCAGAGGTCCCAGTTTCCATTTCATTTCCCCATTGTTTCCCTAGGCTGAAAACGCCTTTTTCCTCACTTTTCTGGCCCAACCTGACTCACAAGCCGGGCTTATCCCGGTTGTCGGCTGGCTCCGTTTTGCAGCTATGCCGGTTTCAGCTCATTTGCCAAAGCATCAGCGTGGCACGGGGGGCTCTGCCCTGGGTGGGGTAAGAAACCAGCCACCTTTCAGGGTTTTCAGGGGGTCCCTGCACGCCGGCAGCCTCCAAAGGTCCCTTTCCAAGCACCCAGGAATCCCCACCTGCCCCATTCCCCTGTGACAGCCCACCCAGGGGGGAGGTGACCTTGCTGGCTGGGCTAATGCTGTCACTGCTATATTTTGCATGGGTTCGGTGGCACCCGTCCGCAGCCAGCGTTAAAGCCAGCCAGCCACCGTCTCCGCAGCAGAGAGGCTCCCAGAGGACGGGCTGAAACTGTTCATCTGGAGACAGAGATCATTTTTAGAGGGAGGTCCTGTTAACATCTCAAAATGAGGTAGGTTTTTACCAATACACTTCCCCAGCCAAATGCACTTGTGGTACCAAATGCATCACTAAAAGAAAAGGACTTGCTATGTCGAAACAGAGCTGTGGTTTTCAAAGCTAACAGGGAGAAAAGCACACTGTAAATACCTGGAGGAAGTGCAGGCATGGCTTATTAATAGACACTTGCTGTGAGACTATAAGCTGTATGACAAGGCTTTCACAGTCCTCCTGATGTCCTCGGATGCCCTGTTCCCGTACTGAGCGCTGGTCTCTTCAGTCAGGCAGCACACCCATCAGACCTGCCAACTTACAGATAGGGCACAGAAGATGGGTGAATGCAGCCTGTACTAGTGCTTTAACCACCAGAGCATCCACCATCCAGCCTCAGCTGGTGGGGAGAAACTCCTGTCCCTGTCGCTGATTCCTATATAGGATAGGAAGGATCCAGCCAGGGATTTTGATGGGGACAGATTAGGGCCCGAGGAAGGCGAGCAAGGATGCCAAGTAGTGTCATTCCCCAAAATCCTGAATTGCAGGGGTTTAACATCGCCTGAACTGCAAGTAGGAGTTAATTTTGTTATCTTTACACCCCAGCTTAACCACTCATTCCCAAAAGGCTGCACAAAGTACTTGCTCTCTGATTTCTCTCCTGTGCTGCTCCATAATGCTGCTGTCGAGACAGCTCCCTGATATTTAAGGCTATTATGAACTGGACCAGACTGATGAATTCCTGCATAGCAAAGCCCTTCCCAATATAGGGTGTCTATAGCCTTTGACTTCTTTCCCTGTGAAAGCCGTAACAGACAATTAACACCCTACTTAAGTGAAGGAACAGTCCACACACTGCCACACTACAGGCATCTCAGCACAGTCACACACGTTGTATTTCTTTTTTTCAGATAGAGGCTTTTCTATCAAACAGAGTATCAGACAGATGGGCTGTTTTTGGAGAGGGGTTGGCTTTTTGCCCTCCACAGCCCTCCTGCCCCAGGTGATACTGGTCAGAGCTGGTCCATGTGCAGTAAGGGAGCTTCTCAGAGTATCTTCAAACTCATGAGCTATCTCAGCATTTCTCCTCCCAGCCTGTAGATTGCTCAGGGCCCAGAGATGCACAGACTCATGTTATTAAATGGCTATTTCTGTTGACGTTTTTATTTTTAGGAAACGTTACGGAAACATTCACCATTACTGCTTGGAGATAATGGAAAAAGAAGTGAGCTCCAGATTCCGGGTGATGGGGACCTCGAGGCAGGCAGCCAAGCTGGGCTGGGACATGGCCCGGCTTCCCTACCATGTTTACAGTCTGTGCCCCGAGCAGGGACACGAATGAATCGCGGCAGTGTCTTCGTCAGCCGTGGAGCGTGCAGCGGGCTGGTGCTCTCCCCTTCTGGCTGGCCACACTGACCCCTCCCCGAGGGGTTAAAAGCATCCATGTGCCAAAGACGGGCTGGGGGCAGCAGCAGCCAACCTAAACAGAACGGTGCTCAAAGAGACGGTTTTGCACCGAGGGATGCTACCCTTGCCCTGAGTGCTGACCCAAAGGGACGGGCAGCGAGGGACAACCTCTGCCCTTTGGTTCGCAGGGATGTGAGAGGCAAGCTGCGTTTACTTCTTCAAAATTGGTTTTGTGCTTCGTGTTGAATCCCCCCCCGCTTCCTTCAGCATTAAATGTCTTTTTAAAGGGTCTGGTTGCTTCCTCCGAGTGCTTGGAGCTAGATTCTCTGTTGCGGGGCGAGCTCTGGCCCCATCCCTAAAAAGCGGGTTTAAATTAAAGGTGAAATCTGTGGTCTCAGCACTTTTTTTACTGCTCCTGAGCACTTGTGGTATAAGCCCAGCAGCAGGCAATACCTGGATCCGTGCATTTGTTCCTTTGCCTCTGTTGGACGTCAGGTGGCCTGCGGAGAGGAATATCCTGAAAGAGAGAGAACAGGAGTGACCCCAGACTGCATAAACCCAAAGCAAAATACGTTCCTCTGACATCTGCTTGCCGGAGGGGAAGCACTGGAGGGTTATGAGTCGGGCCATTAGCAGCACCATGCCTTTCCATGCTTCCCCAGTGTGGGGCTGGGCTGGCTCCATCACACCCTGACATGCTCTGGTGCTGCTGAAAGGGCTGGTAGATACGTTCCTCACCTGATTACAGCAAGGCAGCCATGGTAGTCCATGGGACCTGGAACCAATTGCCCCAAGAAAGCCACAGCTCTCAACCCAGCAGCCACACAGCAGAAGTTGTTAACGTACCCGGCAGTAAATGAAACCCTCTTGAGCAGCAGCATCAGGGTCACAGAGGCTCAGCTAACTTCTTCCTGCCTTCCGTCCACCTCAGACTGAAAGGGATACACCAGAAGCAGCACTGGCACTGTCCCCCATTGGGTGGTGACTGCAGCACTGTCACATGGGCTTTGTCCTCACCCTGGGGGTCCCGCCTGGGCTATCCTCCCCTGCCTGCTACGCCTGGCACAGGCAGCGAGGGGCTGCCCACTGCTCCAGGGAGCCACTCTTCAGGAGTAACCACTAGTGTGAGAGCTGACTAAAGAGGGAAAGCACATCTTTTGGGAAGGCTTTTGCATTTTAGAAGCTTTGGCAAATTTTAAGTAACTCCAGTTTTGCCCTTTGCAGCAATCAGCTGAGTATTTCTGCAGTATCTCTCAGAAAACCAAGTGTGCCACCAAAACTCAATTGTGATTAAAAAAAGACAGAAATCATCTTCTAGGTCAAAGTCATCACATTCCCTCACTGATTTTTATGTGGATGATATCATAAAAGCCTAGATACCGTATTACTTCACACACCCACAGGCGTACACACGCGGGCACACACGCTAATCGATAGCTAATGTGTCCTTTTTCCAGGACTTTGCCAGTATCGAAACACTCCTATCCTCTGCAAGCTCATTTCCCGAAGCACCAGCTTCGACCTGCGAGAGGCTGTTGAACAGCCCATCCTCTCTGCAGCCCGCACTGGACGCCGAGGCCAGAGCAGCGGGGCCACAATCGCCCCGTTGTGCAAAACGTGGTGCGCTGGGTGCAACGCAGAGCACTTGACCGCAAAGACCTGAGACGTGCTTAATAGGACTCTTGCACTGTTCGCCCGCTAAGAGCCTTAACTTCTTACTGCGTTATGCCGGGGTTTAGGCAAAGCAGGGTTCCCAGCAGGGTGCTGGATAGATTTCCTTTCCCATGAAAAAACACTTACGCCTTCACATTTGTTCCTTGTCCCCAAATCCCATTCTTTCCAGGTAGAAGAGAGAGGAATTTGATGGATTATAATTAAGGAGGTGTATAATTAAGCGGGGGGTGGGGACAGGAAGGTTAATGTAGGATGTGGCTGCATTCCTAAGGAAGAGATGCTCTAATGGGAAAAGCCTTGTGAGAGGAGAGCTTTAGGGCTCTTTTCCCCTGCATACCAGGTGGGTCTTTACAGGCACAGGCTGGTCGAGTTTATTTTGGCTGGAGGAGGACACTGCACTTCAGTAGGTCCCCCTCTTACCATGCCGTGATGCTCAGCAGCGGTGAGCAGCTATAGGAGAGGGGTATTTGTGCTACTTGCGTTAGGAAGCCCCGCTGCATCTAGGCATCGGACAGGACCACGTAGCTCACATATATAATAAAATATAAGTAACTGCCAATATATAATATAACCCTTCCCAGGCCTCCAGCACCATTCACTGCAGAGCCCCAAAGCACTGTACAAACAGTAATTAAAACTTCCCAGCCCCCAGCTTTGCCAGAGGTGCTGAATTCATTTTCCAGTGTGGGAAAATAAGCCTTGCATGATTAAGAGAGACAACGCAATTTCAACAGCAGGAGAAGTTACTGGTGAAATATAAGCTCTGGTGTGAACCCTGGTCCTTCCCTTCCAACAGGAGGCTTTTCCAGACCAGAACAAGTGGCTGGTCTCTTCTCCATCATGTACGCTACGGCCGTCTATCCCCGTAATGGGCAACACAAGCCAAATGCACCAGGTACATCTATTTGTTCCCAGTGGCTACAATCCAACTTGCTTTTCAGAATTAAAGTCTGCAGGGAAGTGGGGAGCGCTGGAAGAACAAGGCAGGAGATGCCTGCAACAAGCCCCTTGTCCAGTTCCTCCTCCTGGAGCATCTCTCTGCCTTTATCCAGCACTATCAAGTTCAGAGCTCCTCGTGTGACCCTGCTGACCGTACGGCCGATTTCCTTCCCCAGAAACATCCTTCAAGAAGGAAAGGGACACTGGAACATGCTAGAGCTTGGCTTAGTTCAAAGCTTGCCTGCACACCAGAAACACTAACTCTTTGCTTTCTGGTTTACTTAACACAGTAATGAGAGTCCAACATCAAACCAGTCTGTCCCTCTCCTGGTTCCTGCCTGCTCCACACTCTCCAGGAGCCCTTGGAGAAAAATCATGCAGTGTCGGTTGTGGACACAGCCCTTGGGTTCAGTATGAGCACGTAGCAGCTACTCAACAACACGTGCTGCTTCAGGTGCCAGTGGACAGACAGTAAAGAGCCCGTGGCGGGTTGCCTGATGACAGGGTTTCGCTGGAGCCCTTGGCCAACATCTCTCCCTTCCCATGGTTAACGTGCTGGTCGCCAGTGCGGACCCGCGCAGTGCCTGGTCCCTTCCCTTCCCCTCTATCCCACCACCGCCTTGCAGTTGGCCAGCCAGACCCTCCCTGCCTCTTAACAGCTTAGCGAATGCTTAAGGACCCTTTGGGAGGAAAAAGCTATTTAAATGCAAAATTACATTTCTGCCTCAAGGAAACCGGGTACATCCCTGCTCTGCCGCCACTGCCGAGCATAAACCCCAGTGGGTTCCAGATGGCCTCCAGTGGGGCACCCCCAGGGCGGACATCGGGCTGTCTGGAAACCCCAGAGAGGCTGCAGGGCTCGGCAAGAGGTCCAGAGGGGAAGGGTCCAGACAACCAGAAAGTCCAGCCTCCCCGCTGCCGTCAGGCTGTTTCCAGACATGCCAGCACCACCTGTGTCCGCTTGCTCCAGGGAGCGCTCCCGCGGTCTCCCAGCAGCTGGGGAAGCACTTACAGAGCTGGCAGTGCTGCAGGGAGGGTTATTTAGTTATTTGTAATGGATTTTCCATACCTGTCAGTATTTCCAGCTCTGAGTCGAGAGAGAGAGACAGAGACTCTGCTGGGAGAAGGGCTCTGGTGAAGCCTGAAGTTTTGCAGTTTAGCTCTGGAGGGGGCTGGGGACTCACTCTGTTTCTCTTGCCATCCCTGCAAGTCGATCCCTAAGGAGAATGGGGATCTGGTTTGGGCTAGCTATGCTTCACGTTTGAAAGGGACGGTCTTCTATAAAGGAAAAGAGAGACGTGGAAATCTGGTGCTTCCATTATGTTTTCTTTGGGGCTAAATTAGTTGTTGGAAATCAATGCAACCATGAAGAAAGCAGCCTGTGGGACTCTACTCAGAGCGCCTAATTCCTAGTAAAAATCTAGGAAGAGCTGGGAGAGAAATAGCAGCATGGCAACAGGGAGTGTTCCCTGTGGACAATGTGATTTCAAATGAATTTCTCCACCGAGGGGCTTTCCTGCTCACCCAGCAGGCTTTGGGGAGGCCAGGCAGGTGTAGCAGAGAGGGGATTACCCTCTACCAGAAGTTTCATACTCCCCATTCCATCACCTTTCTAGGACTGGAAATGTTTGCTTTTCATTTCAAGCCCAAATGATGCCAAGCTACAAATATCAAAATCCTTCAGGCCAAAGCCATATTATTTCTCTATTCCTGCTCTGGTCTGAAAGGTTATTTCCCAGCTCGAGATGCACTATCAGGGCATCTTACCTTAAGAGAGCCATCTGTGATGCTCCTAGCAAGACCCTCCTGCCTGGCACAGCTGTGCCAGTGCAGCCCCGCCACCGACTTCAGCACATTTATAGCAGCGGAGCTGGTGGGCAGAAACTGGGCTGAGCTGGAGTTGGTAGGGCACAAAGTTTCTGCTTTGACGGCACCCCCCCGTTTCTGACTTGCAAAGGCGCTAGAATTGTGACAAAGCCACGGGGAAACAGGAACATCACTCCAATAAAGCTGGTTTCATGAGAAATGGTTTCCCAGATGGCAGCAGCAGATGGAGGAGAGCCCACCCTCACCCAGAAACATATGGCTGAAGGCCACTTCTGCCAGGAGAGAAGGTGGCACCGGGCTGAAGAAGAGCATTTGTCTGAACTAATGGGCCACAGAGACATTGGAAGGAAAGTTTTCTTTGGAGCAAAGGGGGCATGACTCTGCTTTCACTTACCATCCATCCAGAGCAGCTCTTTCCTCCTCTTGGCACATGGTTCTCATCCCTCAGCTGATGTCTTGTGGTAGAAAACACTAATCACATCCTTCTCCTAAGATAAGACAATGGGGAAGGAGGCTTGGCAGGGGACAAGGGACCTCCCGGCAGCCCCTGCAAAGCCAACCTCATAGCCTGGGGTCACCCCCAATGCAAATCCCTGTGGTTCTTGTTTGCTGAGCTGGGACAAAGTGGGCACTGGGGTTTTAGCAGATGTTGGTTAGAAAACAACTGTGAGAAAGGAATAAACCAATTAATTGCTGACCCACTGACAGCCAACATCTCTCCCCCACTTCCCACCACACAATAAAACCTGTCTCCACAGCTCAAGCAGATTTAGGGCGGCTGCAAAGAGCCTAGAGGAGGAAAAAACCCCTTTCCCACTCCAGCTAATAATATTTCCAGATAATCTGTTTGAGGCAGCACTCTCTGCGAACCGGGAAAGCCTTTAAGAACCGTTAACACCTTTATTCAGACTTCCTCATCCTCCCCCAGACAAGCTCTGATTAATTACCCAATCCATCCCAATCCCCCTGGGAAACAGTGCTCGGTCCGGGCGTTCATCTGAGGATTTGCAGGGTCCCTCGTGAGAGCAGCTCCTGCTCTCGCCCCTGGCTCCGGATAAGCAGGAAAGAGCTGATGGGGAATAAACTGCTTCCAGCCACGTGTTTATGTTGGTAGGGATGGTGGGAGGAGAGGTTAATGCGGGGTCTAGGCAACATTCATGGCTTTTTCTTTTGCTGGTGTCCGCTGGCAGCACTGGCTGGACTGTCCCTGGAAGCCCATCTCCAAGAAGTTGCCGCTGGAAGTACAGCCTGTTTGGTTCCCACCTGGATTTTCGCAGCCCTCCTTCCAACTTTGCCCCTCTCTTACTCAGCTTGCTCTGAGGATACTTTCTTTCCTACCAGTTCCCAATCCTACCAAAGGTGTTGGGGATGGAGAAGGCAGGAAGGAAAGTGGAATTACTGCCTCTTGGATTGCTGCAGTAGCTGGGACACTGCTCCCAAGAGGTGCCCATGTAGACTATTGCAGACCAATGCAGTTCATAAAACTCATCTTGTACATGCACTGTCCTACCTGTGCTACCTTTATGCATCAAACCCCAGGCTTTTTTGCATCACAAGGTAACTCTCCCATCCCTAAGGCTGCACACAGCTCCTGCTGGCCATGCAAAGGAAGGATATGAGCTGCTCCAAGGACATGGTATCACCAAACAATTTACCAAACTCAACGGTGGCAAATCCCCTTCGTACCAAATGCCAATCTCCGCTGCATTACAGATAACACTAAGTCCATGTTCATCCATCACAGCCCTTCATCCATGGTAGCTGCAGCCCTCAGGCTGTGTAAGGATTAATCCCCCTTGCTATGGCAGGGTGGAGGCACGGGTCTTCTGGGGGGGACTGTGGTAGCAGCACACACAGGTTTTATGACTTTTCTCACTGTGCAAAGGCCCTACAAATCCCCCATTTTCAGGGGAGACCTGCAACTCCCTGTCACACCCGCAAGACCTACCTGCATGCATGCTGGGAGGGTGTGAGTGAGGGGTGCACTGTGGGCCTGGCATGTCCACATTGCCCAGCCGCAGAGAACCTGTAATTAGTCAAATGCCATGGTAGTCTTCCTTTCAGGTCTTGAGCTGAGGTTTCACAGTTTCATGACACTTGGAGGAGCTCCTTTCCATTAAAACTTCTCCCTTTGCCACCCAGGGCTGTCCAAGAACTCACCCCTGTGCACCACATGTTGTCTGCTGGTCTATTTACATCTGCCAAGGGCAAAAACTCAGAGACATCCTGGTGTGCCACCATGAAGCAGTATCTGCCATCACCATTTTCTACCAGCCACTTCTAGAAACCTTCAGCCAGGAAATAAAAGCAGAGAGCAGTAGCAGCTCAGGAGTTCTGGCAGGTTTTGCAAATGAAAACCATTGTCCTTTCCTCAACCTCTTCTCCTTATAACCAGAACACTATGTGTAGGACATTTGCAGACAAACCAAACCAAACCAACTTTAGATTCATCATCTCGTGTGCACTTTGAAAAGGTGCCAAAGAAAGAATGAAAAGAAAGAGAGAACATGTCTGCCAGATGGGTGCCAGCCCCCCCAGGACCCCTGACAGCCCCAGGTGTTGATTAGTGTCACACCTACACACTCTGCTTCGTGGCTGGACTTGGTTTCAATACTCTGTTTTTAGCCATGCTTCCAAGAAAGGGGGAAAAAAAAAATCTCTGAATCTCTGCAGCTTCCTGAAGCCCTTGAGAAAGAGAAAGCTGAGGAGCAAGCAGGCAATTGGGAGGGCCACACCTCTCGTCCCGGCTGAAGGCTCCAGCCAGCCTGAGAGATGTCTCTGCCTGTCTTCCAGTCCACATTCAGGAACAACAGTCATCGAATCAGCTTGACCAGGTGCTAGGGAAGTTCATAGGAGCGCAGAACACCCACAGCTTGCAGATCTGCCCTGCTAAGTCTTCTCCAGTCCAGGGAGCAAGTGGAACACTCGGGTGCCTTCTCTGGGAAAGAAAGCAAGGGAAGGCTTCCATCGCAGAGGGTTCCTGGCTCCACTAACAGTGCTTGCTGTTGCTAACTGTATGACAGAGTCAATATATTGAGAAAATAATGACCACAGGGAATAATTGTGGTGTTTTTGCCTTTGACACGTGAGTTGTGAGCATGCAGAAATAGAAAAAAACCTGCAAACTTTGGGGATTTCTTCATGGCGAGTGAGGGACAACCAATGTACCAGGCTGGGTCCCAACTCAGAAGAGAAGGTTCTGACCAAACCCAGGACCTCCCTGGAGGAGCTGCTTTGGAGAGGTGACCTCTGGTGCAGGACAAGGGTTCATGTTGGCTGTTCATCCCCATCTGGATTGATGCATCTGAGATCTGAAAGCTGGTACCACTTTGGCCCCGAAGACACTTGGGCATCTCTTCTAACAGACTGCTCCTGATCCATTTCCTGCCTGGCAATACCCTCACATCTCCAAGAGCCTGCGAGCAGCCACAAGTGCCTGCATGTTGCCTGTCTCCATTGAGGGCTGTGATGAAGAGCTATACTCTGACAGGCTCCAGTATGGAACAGGGCCATGCCCTGGCTCTGCCCACGGGGTGGGCACAAGGCGTTACTCCTTCTGCATGTTACTCCTCCTGCAGCCCATGGCTGGCGGGATGATGGTGTCCCACTGGCGATGTGCGGCGCGGATCTAGCAATGCCCAGCCCAGCTATTTCAGCAGAGATAGCATTTTTTACATGCGTCTAGCCACTATTTGGATAGGAGACGTGAGGTGCTGCAGGAAGCGGTTTGGGCGATTTAGTAGGTGGCATCTTCCCTCCAAGTTAGCAGCACACTGGAACTCCTCGGCAGGGAGTTCAGGGCTCTGTGCTGCTGCAGGTGTTGCTATTTTAATGACATCCCAAGCTTACTGCTTGTGGTCACCCAATATCCCACTTCTTGCAAGCGCGGAGGTGTTAGCTCCAGTGTCCTGAGCAGACTCCAGTTTTCAGCAATTATGCTCTGCTGAGCCAAGTGCTGCAGGAATTTCCGCTGGACACGTTATTCTTCACTCTCTTTTCCCGCTATGACTACTGAGCAGTTTTCCCAGGTGCCAGAAAACAGCATTTACAGAGGCATATCAAATACAACTGCTTCCCATTGCCTTGAAAGACCTTTTCTTGTTTTGCCCCATGCTCTCTCTCTAAGGTACACCAACCCTAGCGTCCACTTCACCTTGCTTGTGCAATTTCTCTCCTCAGCTGTTGGTTTTGCTGTCCTCTAGCCCGCCTCGGGTTGTGCAGGTCACGGCCATCCCGAGCTTTGGCTGAATTAGTGCATAACGCCAGACCCCATCTGCCCTGCTCCTCCATCACCACCTAGGAAGATACCAACTGCACCTTGGTCCTTGACAGGAGATCCCAGCTGCTACCAGAAAAGAAATAATTGATTATGAGACTAACATTAATGAAGTATGAGACTGTGACTTTGGACAGACTAAAGCCATAGAAAGCATTTTAAATAATTCACCATCCTGAAAGTAAAGCATATTAGTGGGAAAAATGTTCAGGTCCTTTCGCATTGGCATTAACTTCCGTGTAACCAGAGCCGATGCTGTGAGCTGACAGCAAAATGGGAATTCTGCATTTCAAAATACATTTGAAAATCAATGTTTTTCCCCCTCTCCTCCCCCCAAAATTATTTGCAAGCATTAAAATATTTTGGTTTGGTAGTATCTCATACAAGAAAATGAAATCCAAAACTAAACAAAAACACAAAACGCTGAAACAAATTGCAAAACCCAGAGACACACGCTCGCAAAACATTCAGCCAAATCATTGCCTTCTGCAAAAATGCTTCTATTTTGGCAAACCCATGTTTTTTTGGGGGCAGACTGATCCAGCTTCTGAACCAGCAGCAAGCAGCAACGGAGGCTGAAGAGAGACACTGTGTGGGAGGCAACGGTTAAAATGTCACCATTTTTTCACTTGAAACCACTCCAAGGGCTGCAGGGAAGATGTTCAAGTGCAAGAATTGTGCTTTGGCTGTCTGGGAAAGTCGACGTCAGTGCCTGGGCAGCGCATGGGGATACCCAGAAAACCCCTGCTCATTCACAACCGCCCCTGGAAGGGGGAATGGCACCTTGGCAAGTATTTTAAATTTATCTCAGCAATTAAATGCAATTATGTTCACACGGCAGATATATTTGTATTGGTTAAGCTAAGCTTAGCCCAAGAGGTTGCTGGGGACGTTGTGCTGGTGGCACACATTTCAGCTGCTCGCAATGCCAGGGCGGCAGCAGGAAGGGGCTGTCACTGCCAGGCAACGACATCTTCATTATTCATATCTTCATTATGGAGGAAGCTCTTCATAGGGAAAAAGTGTTTCTTTGGGGTTGGTGGACAGGAGTGAATGAACAATGGACAAATGGCATGAGTTTGCTAGCTCTGATGCTACGCAACTCGCATGTGGCTGCACTGTAGGGCTAGATTACAGTCACAGGTCTAGCCCAGTGATGTCTTCTCTGGGATGGCAGAACCTCTCCAGCCTCCTTTGGAGGCCACATGGGCTTCTGGGTGTCTATGGACACCTGTGCAACAATAGCCCTGTGCAAAATTCAGACTCAGTTCCTTCCCTTGCTGTTGAAATCACTGCAGAAATCACAGTAGGAAACTCCTCTGGGATGTGACAACACTCGTGGGACAACACTCCTGCCTGCTTCCGCCAGATCAGAGGTCCTGCTACCAGCAAGGATGTTCTAGCCAAGCAGAGTGGAGGAAACACCTACAAAAGAAACACCTTTTGTGGTTTCACCTTAAGAGATCAGTTATGTTACCTGTCGTACAACGTGCTCAGAACCTACCACAGGTGATTAAACGGTCGGGAGTTATTAGATTACACATCTTATAATCCTCCCTGTACCTGACAACATGATTAGTTATGATTCATAAATTCCAGCTGTGTTACGATTCCCAAACGGGTGCGGTATGCTGAAAACTCTCTTCCGCGGCTTTCACAATAGAAAACCATGAGAGACTGACACATGTAGCAAGTGAGACCCTCCTTAGGGTGATACCCATGTCTGGGGACAGCAGCGAGAAGGTGGGGTCCTGCCTCCTTAATTTTGAGGACACAACAGTGTTCCCTGCACCCTTCTCCACCGAGACTCTGTGAGATGCATGAGCCACCGCTTGTGCTGGGAGGTGGCTGGGGACAGAGCAGTGACACTTAGGGGGCAAGGGGAGGCAGCCTAGAAGGGGGCACGGTAGGAAAGAGGCATTATTAGCTGGTGAGGGAGGGAGAAAGGGCAGAGGAGAACTGAGGTCCATCCTCTCTACCTCCACCTGGGCTAGGGGTGAGTCACAACAAGAGAGCTTGATTAGAGAGAGCTTGATTAGAGAGAGCTTGATTTGCAAAGTAGATGCAATTACAACCTTGGATCCTCAGGGTTGATTTTAGTAGCCATGTTAAACTGAATCAACTCCTGCCTCACTGTGTGCTGTCGAGGGGCTGTTTCTGCTCCTCTGCTTTCTTTGAAATGCTCTTGCTGCAACTCTTCAGGCCAAGGCAAAATCCAGCTGAGCTTCTGAGGACGAGCAGGAGCAGAACCTGTCTCCCCGAGCATCGAAACAGGAGCACAGAACTGGCCTGTGAAGAGGTGAGCTAATCCAGGGAAGAAAAATCCTTCAAAGACTACTAAATGCAAAGACAAAAACGATGCCTCAGGAAGATCCCGAGTGCAAACTCATGCAGGTGGGCAGGACATATGCAGGAGACCACCTGAAGGAGCTCCTCTGTCTCCTACTTCCAGAGGCACCTGTGCTGGCCACTTTGCAAGAGAAGAAACGGGGCTAGCTGGACCCCGGATCTGATTTCAAGTGGTTCTTACCTTAGATGAGATGAATAGATGCCTGTGGATGTGGCTGCATCTCTGGAGAGTGCTGCAGCCACCCTAAGTACCGCTGACAAGTGAGAAACATCAGCTTTGCCCCAAGTAGCAGTATTGGGTCTTCAGTAGGAAACTCTGGGGTCAGGAGCAGTCACCACTTCCCAAAGCCCACCTGCCAGTGACCCGAGCACCCCTCAGGCTGGATCCAATACTGACCCAAAAGAGAAGCACTAGCGAAGCTGGGGAGACGATGGCCCCATGCTCATCAATCCTGATGTCATTAAAATTTTGCTTTTGAGATGCACCAGTGTCACCAAGTCCACAGGTATAAAACCCCATTAAATATTTCATTTTCATCAATTGCTTTCAGCAAGTGCCTGTTGAGGAATTCATGGGAACGTTTTCTCTTTCACACAGACATACTTTCAATTATGAAAGATGGCTAAAAATAAAAGGAAATTATACTGTTCAGACATCTCTGGAGGTGGAGACAGGAAGGGGAACCGTCAAGGAGAGCCAGGGAAGAGATTTTGTTAGATGTAAAGAAAGACTACTTATTTTTACCGACAGAAAATGTCAGGAGGAAGCCTGACTGGAGTATCTGGAATCTGTCACTCACCTTCTCTATTAATGATTTGGCCTCAACTATTTAAGGTCTGAGCCAGAGTACCAGAGTTAAGAGTCATGACAGTCTCTTTCTCTGATTGCAGGGGGTTGGGTCACCCTCCTAAATCTCTCAGTTGTACACATTTTTTTTTAATGCACATTTTCTTCTTTTTTTTTTTTTTTTTTGAATGCAGGAGCCCAGCCTGTGACACTAAGAAGACTCTTTTGGGGCTTTTTTTTAATGCAAGATGCTTGGGCTGATAGCCCAGGGCTTATTACACACTCAGTGAGTCTACGGGATGCCCTGATGTTGACAATACATTTACATTTTGTAGCGAAAATGACCTGGTTGAGAGCAGGGCTTGGACCGTCAATCCTTTATGGATCAACCCTTTGAGATAAGAGACTTATTCCTCTGACAACCACAACAGGCTGCTTAGCCTCTCCTATGGACCAGTGTCAGAGGGACATGGCTGAGCTGCAGTAACCATCTCACTGCACATTTTTAGCCCTTCACAACTTTTCCAAGTTTAAATCTCTTTTAATGAGTAATAGAACTTGCATTACCAGGGGTTCCCCTTGGGCTTGGGGAGTCCTCACCCCCAGCTCCCCATGCTAATGCAGTGGGGTGGAATTGCTCTCTGACACTCCTCTCTCAAGATGAGTACCCAGGAGGCCCACCCCTCTAATTTCTAGGTGATCTCAGTAAGATGATTACCCACATTCTTCAGAAAATCTAAGTCTTACAGGGTGTTTTGCAGGGCCACTCACTGACCTGGCCAGCAGCCAAGTCACACCATCATTTGATGGACAGCCATCCTGCCCATCATTTTCCTCTACTCAAAGTCAATTTTCAGGTCTTAGGATTTTCTTAAATACGTTCAGCCCACTGAGGCCATGGTGAAGCTTGGGATGGCCTATCTCCCAGACACCATTAGGCCAGTTGATTGGGAAACATGGAAATAACTCTCACTTCTGGAGGAGTCCGACCTTTCCCAAGCACTGACCCTAAAATGAGTTCCCCCCAGATCTCACAGCTGCATCATGTTTCAAGTACTAAGCTCCCCCTTTGCTGATGCCTGTTTATCAGTCGCGCAAAAAAGAGGAAAATGTTAAAATAAACCACTCACCCCTGTTACCATCTCAGGGACAAGGAAGAAGGGAGAGCCACAGAAGACAAATGCAAATCTTGTGGTGATGCATGTCTTGAAGAGCTCCAGTTTTGCTGTGATCAAGGCAGCATAACTACCTGAACAACACAGAGAAGAGAAGACGTCATGGAAAAGTAGCGACTTCGGTGCAGCAAGGAATGCACTGAAACACCAAAGGTTTAATTACACGGGGAATCATAACTGATGAGGATAATTGTGCGTGCCTGTGCTGTCTGACTGCTGATGTTTTCTCTGTCCCCCAACATGCATGGCACAGGCTCTGGGTTAACATCCGGATCTCCAGTTCCACGTGAGATGCAAATTCTGCATTCAAGTGCTCTGAAGGCTCCAAGGCTGCTGTTCGGACTGTTCGGATGATGTGGGCTTGCCTCTAAGTGAATTCTACAAATTTGCATCCAGAAAACCAGTGGACTCATTCCACTTCCAAAAGACAATATATTCTCTTTACATGTCCTTGGTTTTTTTCAAGCCACACCCTCCAGCAATGCTACAACTTACCTCCATGTTGAAGACAACGTCAGGTTGGAAACAACATCAGTGTGCTCACATCAGAACCTGTTCAGCTTCTCTACATAAAAAAAAAAACAACCCTATAGTTTTGGGAGTTTTAATAGCAGGCTCATTTGCTGAGAACAATGAGACTCATGCCATGTCTGAGAATACAGCTAGACCCATCTGAACAAACATGGCGTTGGGCAGTGGGCATCTTTTTGGGCAGGTCTTCAGTGGACAGACTGCCCTGCCCACAGCCATGAAGAACACCAGCGTATTGAGAGGCCCCTGATGTAAAGAGACAGAGGTGTGTCCATTTGCTTAATGAGAACTGAAATCAGTTCAAGCCCTGATGCTGTTCGGCTTTAGAGCATGTACTCAGTGACCTTAAATGAGCTATGGCTTTCAAAGTAAACCAACTTCCTCCAAGGAAGCGCTACGCAGATATCAGTTTGCCAGAGTTCAGACAAAATATGGACAACCTCCCAGAAGTCAATGTCCACAGGAAATTGCAGACACATGTTTGCATCATCCCTTTAATTAAATGATGCAGGCTCAGTACGAGCTTCTATCCGTAGTAAAAATCAATGTTACTAATAAAAATGAAGAGAAGACATCAAATTGATAGGGAATGGAGTTAAATGAGTCCCCCAGACTGTGGGATGTCACTGCTGAGTGTCACTGAGCCATTGATCCAGTGTACAGGATGACAAGAGATGACAATACAGAGCCCTTACCAATTGCTCCATCACTTGGGCTGTGCTGGGAACCAACCTTGCTCCACCACCCTCCACAATAGTGAACTACAACCTAATTTAAGTTCCTAACTGAACATATATATAACATACTGAGTGCTTTTGATCTGTTCTGGCCTTGAGTAAAATGTGTATCTTGCACTCTATACAGGTGACCAGTGAAAAGGGGAGAGCTGGAAAATACGACACTGAAGCTGTAGAAGATCCATGGGTGTTTGTTATCCCTGTTTCTTCTCCACTGCAAATCAGTCACAGGAAGAATATTAAAATTACCACAAAAGGGCACAGTCTCATTCTGTAGATGGGAGCAGAAACGCCTCAGAACCTTTCTTCCCCTCCATAGCACCTGTTTTTACACATGCCTTTAGCAAAGTGCTCTGCTCTAATTGGATTGGGCTATATTCTCTGAGCCACATGCGCTAATTTTAAATGATCAGAGTCTTAATTAGCCACGCTTTTCCTTGCATTTTAAGCAGCCATTTTAAGTTAAAAATCTTGCGCATGTTCAGTGTTTTCGGAGAACATTCCTATGTTAACCCAAATGGAAAAGCACATTCAGCACAGTGCATTTTCTGCAAAATTGCCACTGAACAGTGAAATGGTCCAGCCGGACCCTGGTACAACTTCTGTTAGCAGATGTGTTGAGTCCTGGGAATTCAAGGTGTTACTGCACACACTTTGGCCCCGTAGAGTTACTGTGAATAGCCTTGCACTTTTACTTGTTCTCTGTTTTCCTGAGATAGCAGATAATCGGTGCTTTCCTTCTAAAGAGCTGCACTCGGTAATTTATTAGGGGGAAAAAAGTGTTCTCTGCTAGCCAGCAGTCTTCACCTGCCCGCTGTCATGTTTACAATGGACTGCAGAGGAAGACTGCGGAGTGATTTCGAGGTAGGCATCTTCTCATTGCACATAAACAGCTTTTTACCAGGACTATTCCCTGCACAAGAGGTTTGCTTACGAGGGCTCCCTTCCCTCGTGAGCGGCAATGAACGTGCAGTATAATGTTGCCCTGGGAGGCAAGAGAAAATAGGAACCATAATGAAGCTGGATAGCAAGGGACAGATACTCTGCAGGAGCTGCGCTATGACTGGGCTCATGATCGACAGTGACCTTCAGAGAAGAAGAGGGAAGAATTCCTCCTCTTGTGAAGAGGGGATTATTTCCCATTACTCCTTTTTTTTTTCCAAACTTGTCATCTCTTTGCCAGATCTAAAGAATAACGCTTCAAACGAACGTGCTTCATCCGCAGTCTTGCCTGGCAAGTCACAAAATGACAGGCACAAAGTACAATTACGAAGTAATCATGCAAAAAGCCTCTGCCACGGGAAACGACCCAGCATGGCACAAGATCGCTTGGGGAGTTCTGTACGTCATAAGCGTGGCTTTCCTGGGTGCAATAAGCTGGCAAAGCTGCAGCTATTTGATATATACATGCACAATTTGGGTCCTGCACAACCAGCAGCAGTACGTGGGATTGCTCTGGAAATCACTCCCTGCATGTCCTGCAGCCTCTGGACCATCTCTTCGCTTTGAATTGCAAACCGTGAACAGTCAGCCCTGGCTGCAAAGGGAAAGGATGGTGCTGGCTTCTCAGATCATGCCGGACTGGGATTTTCCTCCCAAAGGAACCCAAATCCCTTTATAGCTCACTCACCCTGCGTTGGTTTTGAATAAATACTTTAGATCTTGGGAGGCACTGAGGTATAATAATAATTAGGCTCTAGAAATACAAAAGATAGAGGATAAATGGTCCTAGAGTTGAGAATTGTGTGTCACATCTAAACAAGATGCGAAAGACTGTTTCCCATAACGGATGCACCTTTTTCCTTGTAGTAAACATGGAGCTCATCTCCTTACTCTACTGATGCCAGCTTCTGGCTGTGATGACTCCAAGAATGCAGCGCTGCCTTAACAGACGAGCTTTCCGAGGGCACTGCTTTATGTGCTCAGCTTGCTGCATGCTTTATCTAGGCAGCAGCTGGAACATGCTCATTTCAGGAGCGCTGCTGGATTTCAGTTGGTCCTCAAAGGATCAATAATGCCACTGCTTCAAGGCTAGAGCTACCAATGACACACACTGGGGTACAGCAGAGATGGACTGGCTGCTGGGAGAGGCTCTTTGCTCAAAAAACCCTAAGGAGAAGGAGCCGTGCCTGTGTGCCACCAGTTACATTGAAGCTAGATAACTGTCACAGCAGGATTCCCATCTTCTTCCCTTTGCTTTCCTCTCTTTCCATTCTTCTTTTTTTCCAACAAGACAAGCCATCTTGTAACATCACCAAAAGCATTTTTACCAGCTCTGCAAAGCTCTGTGCAACCTAAGCACCTACATGGAGTTAGAGATGTCTTCAGATGCACTTTGGGATGGAGGGCATGGTGGAGCATGTCCTCCATGAGGAGTCATGCCAGCATCAGGAGACATGCGGCAAGGGAATGGTGCAAAAATTGCCTGGTTCAAGCAAGTCCTTTGCAGGGTTTGTGATCATATAGGCAGGAGAAGGTTTGCTGAACTAGCTGGAGAGGCAGCCCAATGGCGGCTTAGCTCTTGCAGAGATGTAGCTGGGAGCTGATCTCCAACAAAGGACCTATCATTGAGAACAAGATAAAAAATGTGTGGTGGAAATGGAAGGATAAGGAAGATGATAATGATTCTATGATTCTATGATTCTATGCACCAGAATGTGCCAGCATGCTCCAGATTCATCATATGCCAGCTAAGGAACCCCAGCTCCCCAAGTCCTTGGAAAAAAGCAGGTCTAGAAAGGATGCTGTAAGATTGCACAGCAGGTAGTAAAGCGCGTGTTTCATTCAGTGCTGAACCAAGCAGAGCAGACGGGGTTCCTGATCGGTGGAGGTGCTGTGGGGCAATAGCAGCCTTCATCTTCAGGGACTTGCACCCCAGCATCTCCTCAGCAGAGGAAGCCCAGCTCAACTACCGGAGATGAGCCCACACGGCCTGCAGGAGGGTTAGTGCCTTCAAGCTGAAGACAGCAATGAGAGGAGCCCAGCACTTACTCCTCTTTCACTCGCTGGTCTGGAGGAGCAGAGTGCCCCGGGTTGATGCTGACTGGTGAGCAAAGGCTGGAGTTAAAACCTTGGTCTGTGAGGGGAAAAAAGTCTTTGTTTCATGAACCAGTCTCCAAAGAGCATCCCTTAGAAGAACGCAGCCAGTAAGATAAAATTGCCATTCATGCTTATTAGAGATGTTCAATGAATTAGGAATTCAATTAAGAAAATGTTCCACTGCAGGAAGCTCAAAAATTAAGATTATCATTATTGTAGAGGAAGGAAACATTTTTAATGTATTAATTTTTTAAAATGACATCACTACAGACGATGCACTTATTCTTGCAGCATCCAGGCCAGTAAGGACACCAGTTTTCCTCAGCAATGGGGAACGGTGGCAAGAAGATTACAGAGAAGTAGATGAAAGGAGGTTTTCTGTGGGACGCAGAGCTCTGGAGGACACCAGGCTGGATAAGGGGCTCTGTCTGGAAGAGATGACAGCACCAGATTCCTGGATTTGAACTTTAGTCCTTAGCTGTAACTAGCTCTACGTCTTTTCACATTGAAAGCCTGACCTGGATGGAGGCAACATCAGTGGCCATCATTGATTCAAACAGGGCTGTGAACCCAGAGAAAAAGGTGTTTCTGGGAACCTCCCTCATATCCCCATGCTAGGGCAAGGATTTACTGCCTACGTGTCTTTTTGTGGTATATTTGCATAGCACCAACACCTGATGCAGGGAGCGTGTGTGGGGTCCCTGCTGCTGCCTCCGTACCTATGAAATAAAGCAACAATTCAGTTCAAAGCAAAAGGTGTTCCCAAGCATCTCCCCAAAATAAGTCTGGGTGGGGGAGGTGGGTTGTTTTTGGGTTTTTTTTTGCAAGGAAGAGATATCACATGGAAAACCAGGAATAGAATAAATTGCAGGGGAAGGAGAGGAGGAGGAAATCGCTCACAGGCCTTTCGCATTTCTTGTTCCCTTTCCAAGCCTTGTGCACGCCACTGTTTTAATTAATAGCTCTCTCACCCCTTTCAAACAGAGGAGCATAAGAAGAATGTATTCCAGGCACGCAGGTACCTGGGGAAAGGCAGCGATGGCTTTAACGTTTTGAGGCCTCATTATGAGGCTCTTACTCAAAAATTGTTCTCTGCTAAGAATTATCTGAACCACTACCTCAGGAGGTCACTTTGAAGCTGGGCTCAAATAATATTTAAAACAAACAAACAAACAAAAAATCAAATACATTGTTTGGAGGTTAGTTAAAATAAACACACGCACACAAACACAACCACCAGTGATAATATTTCTGTGCACTTTGTCACTTATTTTTTCCACCTGATACATGTCCATGTGCAACTGTCATCCTCCCCCCCTGGCACGAAGCTTGGGAGAGTCCTGCTCCAAGAGTAGTATCAACGCCTACTTCGGAAACTGCAACTTGCTGAGCATCAGCGATGCTCTGTACACAGCAGCAGCACTCAGACCTCCGTGCAGGCAGCGTGTTGTCCCCTAGCTATAGCTGCCTGCTTGGCACATTCACCTTTGACCTTGTTTTGGAGCAAGGAGGACCACAATTGTGTCCTGCTCTGTCCAGGAGCCCCAGGAGTGTCGGCTCTGCTCAATCTTTACCGCCTGTGGTTTGGGTTCGCTGCAGAGCACTGGGCCTGTTTCCCTTTCTCGCTGCAGTTAGATACCGGCCAAACTTGTGCTGCACATCTCAACGCGCTTCCCACCTCCATCCAGTAAGAACATCCTCCTTTTACAGACTGGGAAAACAGGACCTCCCAAAACCACATAGAAACAAGAGGCAATCTCTGGAGGCCCCACTGACCTCTTTATTTTTTGAGCAACTCGTTCCCCTTTGGGCAAGACAAAGAGTAACTAAAACTACCTGCAAATACCTTCTGTGGAGGTAGCGAGTGCCGCGTGGGAAGTTGCTCATGTGATACATTCGGGCTGTCACTGATCATCACTTTCCTTCACAGACAGTTTGATGATACAGCTTTCCTTAATTGCATAAAAAATTTAAGTCAGGAGATCAACAGTGCCATGAAGAATTCATGGGGAAAAGAGACAATATCCATCCACCTAGGAAGGTTGCTCCAAAGAGACAGACCCTGCAAGCAGAGCTCAGATAGTTGGTAAACGAAATGACAGAGCGACAAAATTCTCTGAAGCTGCTGTTTCCATTTTAACGTGGTTTTAACAGCAGGTAAGATTTGATAACCCTGCACATCCAGTGACAGAGGTTGTGCCACCAGATGAATTGGCTGTGGTTACCGATTGATTTCGTTCTGGCTGTTCACAGAGCTCCAGCTCTGCCTCCACGGTACCCAGCAAGGACCCATCTTGTGATGGGGACATCCTCGCTTGCAGCCCCACTGGCTCCTTCTCCTCGCACTGCATGAAAAATGCCCACAAAAAATTGTTTTTGTTGACCTCACAAAAAGGAGCCTTTTGGAAGTACTGAACAAAAAAGGAGGTATCACCATATCCAAACCGCCAGCAGCAGAAAATAGTATCTGATAAGACCAGCAAACTCAGCCTTTCCCCAGACACTCTCCCACCCGAACCTGCCTTCCAGCACATGAAGGCAGTGGCCTCTTTGGCTCAGCAAATTCAGGACTTTCCCCCAGCAGCCAGAGAAGACACAAACTCGTGGCCCACTCCACGTGGGGCCGTGGTGGGAACTGTCTCCTCTCCAGAAGCTTCAGAGATGCTTGGATGAAAGGCATCAGCACAGCTTGAGCCCGGGCGAGTTCCTCATCCCAGCCTACAACGTGCTTTTTGAGTGGGCAGTTTAAAAGGATCAAAAGGATGAGTCAGGGAAAGGATTTCACAACAGACCTGCACAGCCACATGGTGGCTAAAGAGAAGCATGCTGGTGTAGGAGACGGGGCCAGCCATAGGCCCCATAGGGGAGCTGCTAACAAATAAGTCTCCAAACGGATCAAAAAATTATAGCACAGAAAAACAAGGGCAATCTTCCAAAGTCAGTATATAAGAAGGCACCGGGGACTTCTCAGGAAGCCCTTGGAGAAACCCATGACAAAAACTAGAGACATGGGAAAAAAATGCACCAGAGACTGCCCAGAAGCAACCTCCAGGACAGGCACAGACGGGTCCAGGAGGGGTCCCTGGTAACACAGAGTAAAGAAAGAGCACGTAACAAGAGCACCATGGGCAGGACACGGTATCGCAGATTGCCTCATGGAAAACTGCGGTGTGGGTTACCATGATCTCCATGAGAAAGGATGAAATGGACTTCAAACCAGGCACAGATGCTGCCCTACTGGAGCTCCAGAAACACTCTGGGGGTGTATGAGAGCTTTGAATGCTTATGAACCCAAAACAAAAATGGAAAGACCCAGGAAAATGTAAAAGGCAAAACTTGGCTAAGGGAGCAGACAGTATCTCAGAAGGTCTGTTTTGTGAATCACCGTACGCTGCTTCAATTGCCTTCCCCCCAAAAATCAGGGTCCTCACTGTAGTTATTTGGACTGAGCCAGTCCGCAAGGACCCAGAATTTGAAATCGGGATGAAAACCCTCATTTGCTTCCAAACAGCAGAGAAACTAGAAAAAGTACAGCGCAGTCAAATGCAAAACCATTTGCTCTTTCAACACCTACAAGCACATTTTTCTTTTTATGATCCATTTGGAAAACAGTGTCTTCTGCAAAGAACAAAAATAATCCTCCCGTCAGGCACCCCAAGGCATGGCAGTGGTCCCAGAAGCAAATCACCAGCTTCAGATCTGCGTGACGTTATGAAGCTTAATGAGGGTGACATGTACCACCACGCACCGAACACACCTTTGGATAATGCGGTGAGGCAAGAGCCCTTCTCAAAATTGTGAGCTGCAGCTTAATTCTGGCTGATCCCACTTGCTTCAACCGTCACAACGATGACAGCCCACCACCCCACGCCTACTGTGCTGGTGAGCGCTTGAGAAACCCTCCTAAAACGCAACTGCTTTCTTTTTTTGTCATTGCCAGATGAGTCTCCAGTACATCCCGATCTCTGCCTTGCGGCTGTTGTTCTGAACAGCCTCCAGTATTTCCTCCAGCACCTGGTAACTGGTAGAAATTGAGGGCACATTTTGGGGTGCCCTTGAAGGATTTCAAAGTCTAGAGATCATGTAAACACAAAATGAATGTGGTTTTATATTCAAAATATGACCACGGGGTGCTTCATTTCAAGGGGGCGTATTACTACCAATGCAGCCAGGCAGAACAGTGGCTTCTCATATGAATTGGGATCCCATTTGCATTCAGATTAAAGCAAGAGAAAATTGCCAGCAAAGTGGGATTAAGAATATTTATGGATCCTATTGGCATGATGTATGCGTCTCCCAAGCGACGGAAACTGAGTACAAAATTGAGAAACTTCAGCAATCAGTGGGGGAAAGGAGACAGACTGCAATGACTTTTTAATGCTTTATACATTTTTTGTGTGAATTTGGTGCTCACAAAAGGCAGTTATAATAAAAAGTTTGAAAGAGAAGGTGAATATAGCAATGCTTTGTCTTTCCAGAAAGACCTGACTATCTCAAGATCTCAAAGCACTTTTCAAACTCAAGGAGGTCTTAACGGAATTAGGGCAAGAACAGTAGGTAAACTTAGGTCACATACCAAACCCATCACAGATGCAAGGACGCCAGCATCTTATACCTGCCCTTCAGGTGCTCTGAACATTGGAGCACTCTGCTTTTCTTCTCATAATGCAAAAACCTGTATGCACAGAGCTTGAATTTTGAACCTCCAGTACTTCCCAAGCAGTCCCAAGCAAAGAGTGCACCGTGGTACAGATCTGTGATGAGAGTGAAGAAGAAACGCACTTGTTTCCGCCTCTGCATGAAGAAGGATTTGAACACAAGCTTTAGGGGATAAGAGGTTAAATGCTATTTCCAGTAAATGTCCACAAAAAAAAAAAACACTAGAGAACAGGTACCTAAAATGACTTCACAGGCACAGAGAAAATAATAGAGAGAAAGTCTGAAATGCAAAAGGAAACTTAATGGAAAACTGGACGGGCAGAGACGCAACCTGGGTGTTCTAGATCCAGCTTATTACCTACTTAATTAATTTGTATTACTTCCTTTATTTGAGAGTGGTTTATTGTGGTTCAACACCAACCTTTTCTTAATCAAATTTAAATAAGTCAAAATGAGCCCTATTTAAAATTTAATGGATGTCTATACACCATTCTTCACCTCCATTTCTACTGGTGGAGCTACGTGTGTTGGCAACCCTTTTAAAATTGGGTTAATATTCCAGCACGAAGCATTTCCAAAGGAGACATGCGTACCTTCCTATTTCCAGGAGTGCTCAAAACTGTATCAGATTTGGCTTTAAAAGCCTCAGCGCTGCTGGTTGTTGGATTCATGCATACCAAGGCACACGCATATTGCTAGTTGACTTAGGTAAGCTTCCTCCACAAGCCTCAATGCGCCTTATGAAATCACACACCCTTTTCATTTACGGCCTGTTTCCCAACATGCTGGGCTTCCAGTGTAGCTTCCACTGTCCTCAAATGGGATTCCAGAGTCCAGCATTCCCCCATCACACACCTCAAGGATCAGAAGTAACTGCCTTTTCCTGCACTTCTGCAACTCAGATGTAGCTGCGCCAAACTCTTGTTCCTCCAGAGTTTTGTCCCTCAGCAGAAAGGGGGCACAGGGTAGAGAACAAGCAGCCAAGAGGCACCCATGATGCCACCCCAACACCCAACCATGTCCAGAGGAAGCCGCCATCAATCTATGTCTGTGCTCAACCACGCTGGAGCTGCTGGTGAGCAGCAAAGTCCCACTACTGCTGCCTTTTCCTCCCACTGCCATGCCACACCTCTACCAAGGGGCACCACCAGACTGGCATTTAAAGCCACCATGTTTCCACATGACCATAAAACCAACAGAAGAACTACAGCCCAACCAAGGTCCCTGTTCAACCCCTACAGAACCATTGGCCATTGTGACTGTTGGTGGGTTTTGGGTCAGGAAAAAGGAAGGAGGAGACTGCATTTGACTGGAGCCCCAGGAATGCAAAGCAGCTGTTTCCTTCATTATCCACCGCATGAGGTGGCCAAGATGTTTTACTTAAACCAGTTGCCTTTCCCCACCATACTCCTCTGTAAGCTAAAGCTGGCTCCCGAGGGCCAGGTCACCGTTATAAGCCCTACCCATGGTGCCTTTTTATGCATATTCTGTCCAAACCCACACTTTTAGGTATGACATCTGTCCTTGCCTGTTTTGGTTTTGTTTTCAGGTTGCACAGACACTTCCCTGAGCTGCTCCAGCCTTGGGTACCGTGGCAGCTCCCCATAAACATCTCCGGCACAAGCAGGGGCTGCAGCTGGAGCCGTATCTGCTTGGCCTGAGATCAGATTACAGGAAACGGCGGCCTGCCCCGCAGCGATCATTTCCACCTTTGTTAGTTTTTGGCTCCAGCATCTATTTTGATAGATGCCAAGATCTGAAAGCTGTTAGTAAGGAAATGGAAGAGGGGAATGGCCACAATTTAACCCTTGCTTGGCAGCAACGTTAGCCCACAGTGCAGTTTCCATGCGCTGGTGTTGATACATTTAACTAAAAAAAAGAGGAAAAAAAGGAAAAAAAGAAAAAAGAACAGGAACTACTTGCATAGAAAAAGCAATCAGTAAGCCATGTTCCAGTGCTGATCCGTGAACACGGAGGCAGGAGCCTCACCGAGTTTGGTTGCTCACAGTGCGACTCATTTTTGTGCACCCCCGTTTCTGGACTGAGACAGCCCCGTATCAGCACCCCCCTTCCGAAGAACTCTGGCTAATGCATAAATGCCGAATTTCCAGCCTGCAACTCTGACTCAGGAAACACCTCGGTAAGGACAGAGGGAGCTCCTCTGCTTGCCACAACTCTCACCAAAGGAAAAGAGGGCCCGAAGGGCCAGCACCGCACCTCTCTGTAAAGAGGGAGAGAACGGCCACAACCCCGCACGCTGCACCCCACTGATTCTGCCAGCATGCTCCCCCTTCACACTGACCCTGGCCCTGCAAAAACGAACGTCCACAGAGCTCTGTGTCCACCATCAGGCAAACACACATACACCTCTGAGTTCCCTTCACATTTGCCAGAGAAGCGTCAGGAAGTTTTGCTGTCTATGGAACGTGATCCTAAAGTACAAAGCCGTGACAAGAGGAGCCCAAGGGTTAAAGTTGGGCTTTGCTTTTCTGCTGGCATTGCATCAAAAAACATTCCACCCCCAGCATTTCAAATTACTACAGATAAAGCCGTAACAAAGATGCAAAACTCGTTTAGAAAGAACCTGATAATTTCCCTTTAAACTTCCACTTCAGAGCAAAAACCTTCTTTCTTTGAAATAAATGGCTCTGGACAGGCGGAGGGAAGGGACAGGCATTCTCCTAAATTCAAGTTTTAACTGAAAAAAGAAAACAAACTTCTGAGGATTTACAACCCAACCAGTATTTAACACTCCTGCTCATCTCACTAGCTGGGCATATTCCTCCCTGCACTCAAGGATCGTTTTATCTGTTCTTCCTCCATCACAGCTCTACTCCACAAAAACCTAAAGAAAAGATATAGAAACAAACTTCCTGATGCAAATAATCATATGGGTGGGGCTTTTTTTCCCTATATAGGATATAGGGATATTGATATAGTTGCAATTTAGTTTGCTACAAAGTTAATCCAGAAAACACTGAAACAAGGGAATGAAACCCAGGACCACAAAGTTAAAGAGGAAAACCAGGAAAGCAAGAGAAAAATACACTAAAAGGTAACTGCCTAGTAAGGGACATGCAGCAAATTCCATCAAAATTAACTAGTGGTGGAAAGCAAAGGCAGATTAGTTAAATCACACTAAATTTCTTTGCTGGGACCCTTCTCCAGAATGAATACATGGGCTGGAAGGCTTGATGCAGAGGATGGATGTTGGGATTTCCAGCATCGGGATCGAGCCACTGAACTGCCCTTAGTTCCTTTGAAGTCCATGGGAACTGGGAATCCCAGGCACTTCAGCTTCCACGACGTAAAGAAAAAGTACAGAAAATGTACAGAAAAGCCCAAAGAGGTTGTTCATCTTTGTACCTCACTGGCCGTCGAGCACGACACTGAAAACAGAATGGGAAACTATGGCTTGGCAATAACAAAGGCAGGAAATCACTTACTTAGCATCCAGCTACTGCCCAACCTAACATGCATGAGGGAGCTACCACCTCCTGGAGCAGGTGACCCCACAAAATTGATGGCTCTGGCAGAAAAGTTTCGGCAGGCTCATGACCCCTGTCCCCTGGCTAGCCCTTGCTCCGCACGTGGCAAACATGAGGACCTCTTGCTCCTTGTGGCCTGTGTGGAGATCCAACAGTGGGGATGACCACTGCAGAAAATGGAGAAGAGCATCTGTCTCTCCTGGGAACCTCTGCATCACCATCACCTCCCTGGCATTGCCCTTCCTATCCGCCTCCTAAGTCAGAGCAACTCATTCATGAAATGAGTGGCTGGCTGAGCCAAGGCTGGTTGGCCCTGGGGTATCAGAGACCATCAGTGGCACAGGGAAAAAGCCTCTCGTGGCCTTCTTGGTGAGCAGAACTTCAGAGAGAAGTCACCTGCTCGAAACAGCACGTATGCATGTCACCTGTCAGCTGGGGGCACAGCAGGCTCCACGGGAGGATTACCAGCTCCACTCGGATAAGAGTAATGAAACAATGCAAACAAGAACAGGGCTTAGTCACTTGTTCGAGCCTCATCCCCTTTTGTTTTTACAGATGTGCAGTTCACGGAAATGAGATGATTAGCTCATCAAAGCATCTGTCAAGGGGAGAGACAAACCAGCTTTTTACAAATGCATTCAAGTGACAAGACCTGTCGGATATGGGCTGCGGGGAATCTCTCTGAGTCTTATTTTTGGATCTATTATAATCAGCCTTACCAGCTTATTAGTTATCTCCAACACATCAGTGGGGAAGGAAAAGATAAATACATAAAAACTTGTCAAACATGGCAATCTGAAAATGGTGGGGTTTTTTTGTGAAGGATGTATATCCTTGCACTTCTACAGCACTTTCTTTTAACAAGAACTGTACAGCTTGGCCTTTGCTCCTGGAAGATTTATATCACTTGCCAAACAATCTAAATGGACTAAGTTCTTTTATTTTTGTATTCTTAAATTGGGACACCTTAAAAGAGTGATTTTCAGGTATCTGGTGATCAGCAGGCTTTGCAAATCAGCAACAAAACTACTCACATGCTTAACATTGGACACGTGCTTTGCTGCTTTTCCAGATCAGGTGAGAAAGAGTGGTCAGAAGTTTAAAAGTCCTCAACTAGGGCTCAAGGGATTCGAATTAAGCATGAATCTCTACCTTGGGCTTCCCATCCATCTCCGAACAAACCACGTCCATCCCCTGGAAGATGGGGAAGGTCCCCCATTTGCTGTGATGAGTGACACCTCAGGACATTCCCGCTGTCTTAGGCACAATGCTCGCGAGCATGGGGAGGGCTCTAGGTTCAGTTGGAGCCACACTGATGGTAGGGATGTATGGTGGCAATCAAGAGCAAAGGGCCATTTAGTGGCCTTCAGGAGCTCAGCGATGGAGTGCAAAGGAATATTTTTTTTTTAGGGACTGAAAGGGAGATTACTCATTTGTTCTTAGACCTTTGCTGTTAATCACACCACACCTACTATGAGAGCAGCGGCAAGCTGTCAGCTTCACCACCCAGTTGGCTTGGTGCCACTCAACGCTCGCCCAGCCCGCGCCGTCTCTTCATCTGGGACCGGCCCGGCTGGCGCAGAGAGGAGCGGGCGCTCAGAAACACAGCACTACAAGTCTGCACAGCGCTGGGCACAACCGAAATTTCACGTGTGCTCAGCAGGCGGTGAGGAAGCGAGTCCAGCCAAAGAGAGATGTAATAAGTGGAAACAAACGGAAATGACACAGCCTGGGCATGAAGAGACATGTATAGTCGGCATGGGGGGGAAAAAGGGGTTATAATGTAAAATCAAGCATTAGCTGCTAGTTCTAACTAGCTCATGAGAGCATGACAGCTCCTTGCACACGCAGAGACAGCGTTCGGCCTCAAACAGCCACAAGCATAAGGCACCGGTGTGGGGAGAGAGCTAGGAACTTCAAAAAACTAATCATTAGTCTTGCTGCCTAGTCTGCTAGAGACACAACAAAAAAAACATGTTTAGGAGGTGCAGGCTGGCTAACAGCCTCCTTTTCCCCTTTACCCACTCATGTCACGGGGGAGACGAAGCAGCTGCCACGCACTTCAGGCCACCACAGTTTCATCTGGGCTTATCCTTTGATCAGATGCAACAGTAGATGCCTCCTGGTGATGACCATGGCCCTCTAAAATACCCACAGTGTCTACCACGCTCAGATTATTTCCTTACTCCAACCAACCTAGCCACTCTCCTCCCCAGGATGCTCCACCACGACACAGGCTGAGGTGTAGCACTGCTCTCCCAACACCACGCATTATCTTCTGAAGCAGAAAAGACAACATTTGTGTTGGGCACTGCCCATCAGCACGTTTAACAAAGCTTTCCAACCTCTGCTTGCTGCTCTGTGCACTTTTCACTGGTTTTCTGGTGAGCACTGCAGTCTCTTTTGTGTGACAGGGATGATGGGAGGAGGTTTTTGCATAGGCAGCTGTATAGCCTGTCTGGCCAAAACGGCTTTCCTCCCTCCATCCCTATTCTCATCCTTTTCTCCCTGTTTCTATTCATTCCTTTACCCTTCCTAAGCCTAAGAGCACGTCTGAGATGTCCTGTTTGCTCTAGGCCATACCTGCTTGTGAGCAGACCAGGATCAGCAGCGTGGTGGCATGAAGAAAGACTCCCTCACTTGACAGCTCTCCCCAGCCAGCAAGCCCAGCTGCCTTGCTCCTGGGATCTCTTGAATCACAGTGACTTTCTGTCAGGACCTGCAGCAGGAGATGATTCAGTCCAAGCTCATCCTAACGACTTCACTAGGTGGGACATGGAGCAGTTGCACTGTGGGTGAGTGCAGGGGGAACGCTGCACAGTCACCTTGAGTAACAGAAACCAGTGGCTCGGATCCTCTCATCCTCTTCCAGTGACACGGTGCCATTCAACCAGTACCTCTTCCAGTGACACGGTGCCATTCAACCAATCAGCCCTCGGCCCAAACAGACAACTAAGCCTTCCCTGAAGATTAGAAGTCATAGCTTGTCAAAAGCAGCATGTCCTGCTCCTTCAAAACGAGAGCAAGGACAAGGAAGATATTCATCAGCTCCTAACGAGTTCAATCCTCCTACGGGTTGAGCTATTTGTAAGAATTTATTACCTACCTCTTTCACTCGAAGCGCAGCTCAAGTCCCAGCTCAGCTGCTCCCTCATGCTTCAACATCTCCTCCCAAATGTACTCTCAGCTTGTTCCAGACTTGAGACAAGATGTCAGCAAATGTCCTCTCCAGTGGGAGTGCTTGCCCCGAGTTAACAGCTCAACAGATACACCAGGCAGGTAAGCAGGGGAAGGAGGAGAGGCCCACGGGTGTTGGTGATGCCTGCTAGCTGCCCTGAAGACTGTGTGCTGATCACAATCAATTACTTGGCAGACAGGAAAAATCCCATTTTCCTCTCCTTAAACATCCATGAATAATACTAGAAGTTATCTAATATGAGTAACTGAAAGGACTAAAAAATCTATAGTGTCCAGCAACTTACTGGACTCCAAGAAGAAGCAAATCAACAATGTACTTTACATTTTCACCATTTTCTTGCTCATTTCCCTTTTTGTCGTACCCGCAAAAAAGAATGGAAATACTACAGCAGCTGCTGAGCATCATGATCCTTTTGTAGAGAACACCACACTGGGCCTGCAGTGACACAAAACCAGAGAATCAGATTATATCATTTTTCATAAAGTTGGGAGAGCTGGTCCCCAAGGGCACATACCAAGTCACTTAGCAGCTATCCTGCCATAATAGCTTTCAGCTTTCCAATATAACTTTTCCTGGGTTTCCTCCAAAAACTAATAAGACTAAAGCTGCTTGGAACAAGCTCACTCTGTAGAATTTCCCCCACTCACCATTGGACAGCAGATGTGTGACTGCAGGGCTAATGCATCTGAGGATTTATTCGTCAGCTAGGTGGTCTGGCCAGCAATTCCTCCTGGCACTTCCCTTCCTGGACCTGTGCGCTGTTGGGCAATTTCCAAAGGCAGCAGCGGTACCCCCAAGCATGTCTGACCATACCATTTATTATCAGTGCACCTTGGCCACCCCTCCACATCACACAACTTGCAGCCAACCTCCCATAAGCCTGAGAGTAGAAATGCAATGAGCAGCACAAGCGGTAACAGCTTGGATTCCTCAAAGGAGCCCAAGTGAATACAGCATTTGGTGCTACCAAAGTTGGTGGGAACTGGGCAGCTCGTTGCCCTAAGTCTGGACAGAAATTGCAATCCAGGCGCTTCCATCCTAACCAACCCAATCCTGTAGGTAACTGCTCAACTCATCACTGTGATTTGGGGATTAAAAATCAACCATCTAGACACAGAATTTGTACCCGTTATCTAGAAGCCGAGCAGTACATGAAGTGGTCAAATCCCAAAGACAAATGCCTTTGCTTTTCATATTTCACTCTTGGTGACTTCACAAGGAGTTATTATATCGTTAACATCTGCATGAAGCTTATCCTGAGTGGTTTACTGGAAAATTACAACTTGTCAGCAATTAGCATAAAATAAGTAGAATTTGAAGGCAGGACAGCCCATCATAAAGGGCTTTTTAGACCAGCTCTGGTGCTGGTACTTAATAGAGTATTTTAAGAATGATTCCTAAACAGCTACAGGTCAAACAGGTATTTTATATAATGGATGCAAGAAGGACTGATTTACAACTGGAATCCAAAAAGTTTCTTGCTTTTGAAAAGACAGTTTTTCTCCTTGTCTTATAATTTCCATTTGGAAAAAAAAATCCCCTGCAATGCACACCTGGCTTTTCATTTGAGCTCTCCAGAAGGTCCTAGGGAGAGACCATCAAAGACAGCTGAGTGCCTAAATACTCCAGGCCCCTTCTGTGCACCTCCTTCTTTAGAAGCCAACTGAAATAAGAAGAATAATTTTACTTTACTTTAGGGGGTCTGCATAAGACTTCAGAAAAGGTGATATTTCTTGAAGGCGTGCATGTGGATATAATCCTTCAGTCACATTTTTTCTGTTTTGATTTGGACAGCTGGTGGGTTTGTTCATCATCTGTCACGTTGGACAAAAAAGGAGAAGATGTCAGAGCCCCCTGGGAGTCCCCTTTGGGCCACCAGGTGATTCTCCATGGCTGATCCTGAAGCTGGGACCCCATTGCCTCCCACACTAGGGCTTTACACGCACTTTGATGCAGGGAAGGAGGAGGCTTAACAGGGTGAGAGCTTGCTCTCTTCCCTGTAAAAACACTAGATAATTAATCTTGCTACCATTACACGGGTAAGGATATGAAAACAGACACAACAGCCCAGAGACAGCCAGAAGACCCCAGGTGTCTACTAGCTAAAGCTCCCCTTGTTCCACTTCAACCCCAAAACTCTGCCAAATCTCCAGTGCCAGAAATCGCTGCCTACTTCTTCTGGGATTATGATGCATTCCTTCCTCGGACTTACAAAACCATTTCCTTCTCAGTGGCAGAGGATTAAATTGCTTTCAGAATCAGCGGAAACACTCTCTGCTCTTACAAATAACGTATTAGTGTTAGGGCAAATTCATCTCGATCTCATTCATCATTTGCTTCAGTCCTCTTGGTAGACAATATATCAGTCTTTTGACAGTCAGCACAGACTTCTTACCATCTCGGAGAAAAAAGCTTTGGCATCTGGTTTAGCTCCAGCAGCATGGGAGTACGGGGTGTCGAGGACAGTCCGGACACTGTTCTTGGATGCCAGCAATCCAGTTGTAATGACCTGCGATGGCTCTCCCTGAACGGACAACAGTGCAGGCCCTACAAAATTACTCATTTTCACACAGCTTCCTATTAGTAACCTTCATCAGAAACCTGAGGATTCCTCACTGCAGGTTCATCTGTATCAGTCTGCTTACATGAGGGCTCCACATGCTCCCCTGAATGTCTTTCCTTCCCACATTTCTCACTGTCTGTGAAGTGGTGCAGAAGTGGATTAAATAAGCTATCATCTCGGTTAGTGATAATGAGAAAATTGAAACAAGCTGTTCCATAAATGTGATCATTATCTAGTAAATTAAATGAGATATTCAAAGTGTCCACCCAGCAATAGCCAAGGAACTTCTCTTACTCTGCATTTCTTTTATCTGGGAGAAAGAGGAAATGATCACAACCTCCCACAAACCGGAGACTTCAATGGACACGCTGTCATTAAAATCATCTAGCTTTCCACACTTGCTGCAATGGACACAGCACGGTAACTACCAGCCGTTCAAAGACCAAGAAATTCAACTCTGGATTATTGCTGGTGCTAATGGCCAGTTAACAGGGACCAGATTTTTGCGGTTTGTCTTCTGGAGAGCGGGGCTGAGGACACTCTACATGACCAGGGTGAGAACTGCTGTCATGCACATACTGCCTGTTAGTCTACTGCAGGTAGCCGGGGGCTGCAGGGATAGCCGGGGGTTGGAAACCTACTGAAGATGCTGGGAAAAAAGATCCTAACAAATTCAAAGGGCAAAGTAGAAGAATAGTTTTGTGATAGGTGGAAAAGGAGAGGAGCAGTCAGAGCTTCAAACCTGGTTGTTACTGGGATGTCACTGAAGATGGGGGCAGGGGGGAAATCAGCCTATCTACCTCTTTCTGTTTTCTACCTCAATGCCTGAAACTCTAAGCCTCGGGAAATAAATGTACTTCAAAAAAAAGACAGTGGAAACCAGGAGTTATAGAATCATAGAATTCTAGTTTGTATTTACTCTCTTGTTTTACCATGCAAAACATTGACAAAAAGCAAAATAATTCTCTATTTTCATTGCATTTTTTTTCGTGGTTCTGTTGATCCCGTTTCCACTTCTGGAGAGGAGGATAAAAACATGCCCCCTCCAAACCAGTTCCTCCTCATCCCTGACAAAAGCTGGCTATTGGGGAGTGCCTGCTCCATGGCTGGTCCCTTGGGCCCAGCTCTCTGCTTTGCTTTGGGATGTGGAGCAGTTTGCAAGAGACAATACGAGCAGCCTGTGGGCTTTCCCAGGGCAGGGGGAGCTCCCATACCAACAGCCCAGCAGGGCCCAGGGGGGCCGACATGTCCCCAGTCCATGCCAGGCCAATCCGCTCTCTTCACCCCAGTTACTGGCACACCCCGACGTGGGGTTGCTCAAACGTATGGGATCTGCGAGGGATCCAGCCCGAGTGGAGGAACGATCTCACCACAGGGGCCATGCAGATGACATGTCCAGTGAGCTTGTATCTGATGGTGCTTAAGCCTGCAAACGCTTGTCAGACGCTCTCACTGAAGTGTAGCAGCTCCCGGTATTTTGTAGCTTATACAAGAGTCTCAACAAACCACAAACAAGTAACCAAACTGTGAAACGCAGAGCAGGACCACGATATTCCCAAGAAGCCAAAACTGCCCTCAAGGAAGCATGCTGCTGGAGAAGGAGAAGGTGCTGGGCTCTCTCCATGAGAGCGCTTTGCTCCAGCAAGCCCTCTGCTCTCCCTTCCCAACAGGTTATCCTCGGGACGGAGTAAAGACACAGGCAAGGAGCACAACACACTAATCCAGAGTCCGGAGCTGTCTGAGCTGAAGGAAAAACCTCTGTGGCAGCGGTGGAGAGCAGGAGCTGCAAGCTCCAACTGGCCATTGGAGGGCAAACTGCTCCAAGCATTGCTGCATGGTTCAACACCGGCATTGCTAACTTTGCCTGCAGTCAGCCTCCTTTCTTGAAAGATAATCCAGGCCTGCCTTCCAAGGAGTTTTAATTGTTCGGAAATTTTGGAAGGGCTCTTATTTCAACCAGACAGAAGCGTTGGAAAAGGCAGCAAGCGAAGCACGACACACTGGGAATGTCCTGCAGCTCCCTGGGCCAGCACAGGAATTCCTCTTTTCCCCAATGGCACAAACATGACGGCAGGCCTTCAGCATATCCCAGTCAAAGCAGGCTGCTAGGAAACGTCGGAGACAGTTAAAAATAGGGATTGTGCTGATGCGGTGTTAACTCTTAACAGAGAAGGCAGTGATTTCTCGCTGGGTGCAGGGAGGCACTCTGGAAGGGATTGCTGGGTGCAGAACATCACCACCACTACTTTTATTCAGCAGTCTCTCCCCTGGGCTGCCTTCGATTGCCCCAGCTCCCCCTCGTATTTTCCTTTATACCCTGTTTATTTTCCTCCTAACACCGCAGAAATCAACCCAGACTGGCCATTTTCGTGGCTGGCTTGTTTCCAGCACGCTCTCTGGCTGGCCTGCAGTCCTGATGGCAATGAGCAGCATCAATTAACAAGGAGTGGCGACTGTAGCCCATCAGCACAGAGAGGGGCAGGCTGTCAGAGCACAACCTGAAGATCCCTCTATCCCCCTGGTTTTGCTCAGCAGCTTCTCCTTCATCTGTCTGCACGTATGTCTCCGTTCCTTAATTTGATAGCTTTTTAGCATGGAAAAGCAGCAACGTGGCTTCCTTGCAAATACCTTTGCGTCCTTTTATTTATTGGTGAATTTTAAGATGAAGATCATTTGAGCGTCATGTGCCTGGGCCAATTCCCGAGTGCTTTATTTCTTTTTAGCACTCCGTATGGCCATCACTGTACAGCAACATTCTAGCTGGAAAGTGGTGAGGGTTATTAACATCAAGGAGAGATAAACTTACGAGCAGAGTGCCAGGACAGCCGGTGAGCTGGTCACTACCCATCTGCAGACGGTGCCTCCAACAAGCACTCCTTACTGCTGCATAATGCTAGGATGGAGAAAAGCCCCTCTCATCCTGAAAAATGAGAAATGTCCCCACTACGCCTCCTTCCACTAGGGAGAAGACAGGTCTCAATAACCAGTGAAATATTTGGAGTTTAGCTACAAAGTTGGGAAGCAGGTGGACTCGTATCTGCTCTCTCCAGCCAGCTGTCACTGCCAGCCGAAAGCCCTTGGGGGAAACGAGTGGAGTTCCTTTTGAAGCATCACGGAGCAACCGGTGGGCAAAGCTCATTCAAGCACCATTGCTCAAATGGATTGTCATGGAAATACAGTGGTCTGAAGTCAAAATGCATAGATTCCAACCGGGTTTTGACAGGAAGGTTTCCAAGACCAGAGAGAAACAAAGCCAATCTGTGACTGACTGACCTGCTATCACACCCAGAGCAAAATACAAGCTACAAAACCTTTGAAAATTGCCACAAAATGTACTCGAAATCTACCACCACCTCTGCTTAGCTGGTAGCAACCCACCCTGTCCATGTGCTAGGAAAGACCAAATAGTCAAGGCTGTAATTATCTCAGTGACCACGTGGAGTTGGAGGTGCAAACCTGGTGACACTTCTTGCAGACCTGGCAACCTTCCCAGTGCTGTTAACAGTTTTGCTTGAGTAAGCGTCCATGAGGGGTCCAGCAAGCTCCAGTAAGCACCAGCTCTGCTTGGCAAGCGGAGACCTTGCCAGACCTGAAAAGAGAAGTACTCGTGCAGAGAGGCAGCCCGGCAAGGAGTGAAACTAGTTGGTGTTCAGCACAGGAGAGCAAGGAGAAACCAAGCACCAGCTGCAAGGGCAGCTGCCCTGTGCTTGAGCCGCTCCTGGCTGATGCACAGCTCAAATCCATCTTTAAATCCTGACAGTGAGGAGCTGGGCCCTGCTAATCCCACGCTCTCACATCTGCACAGCTCCATTATGCAGCAGAAGGCAGCTGCCAGGACTGCTGTGTATTTAGTACCGACACTTCCAAGGTGGTTTTGGTCCTTTTGGTCTGCCCAGCCCTTTGCTGTGCCTGAAGACTAAAGCCACACAACAGGAACACCTATATTTTGTGATGGAGCCTCAGAGCGCCCATAAAGCATGATCCACAGCCTGGGGGGCGAGGGACAGGCTTTCCGGGACTGAGCCCCAGCCTACACGCCGAATCACCAAATCATTGACCAGGCGCGAGCGCAGCGAAGTCTGGGCATCCCGCACAAGCAGATTGCTCGGCCGTTGCAGTTTCCAGGCTCAGGCCTCTGGTTGCTGCCAGAGCTGGTCAGCTAAGGCCAAGGCAGCGAGAGCATGGTCCTCGCACTGATGAGCACAGCAGGGTTTCGGTAGCAAGCCCTGGCAAGCTGTTAACCTTCAGAAGCAATGGTTCGCTGTGGTTTCTGCAACGCGATGGACCAAGCCAGACAGGACGTCTTTCTATTTTACTTCTGCTCTAGCAGGAACGGCCAGTTGACGGCATCTGATCCCAGACCACGGTTAAAGAGAACGCTTCCAGATCATTGCACACATAATAATAATATTCACGGAATTACAGGAAAATGTTGCTTTTCTAACTCCAATTCCAGGTTGAAAGGCAGTGTTATTAGCAGTCACACATGAGCTCAATTGCTTTGATTAAAGAGCAACTGTCTAATCTCTGCCTGGACTCAGTCCTGGGTTTTAATGCCTGATTAACTACCCCCTGCCAGGATTATTTTGCATCTTTGCATATTTTGGAGCTCTATGTTTCCGTTTGTCGCTACAGACAAGGAACTGTTTAAACCAACTCTCATTTGCACTGGCAATTTAAAGCACCGTGTGTGAGTCTGTGGCCGAGTGGCAGCTAGAGCACATTTCAAGGGGCTTTTAGGGCAATCTGCCACTTCTCAGGGAGCAAACCCAGGACAGGACACTCTCAAATCAAGGCAGGGTGTCACTGCATGGCTTAGCCCTCGTGGGAGACACCAAATGTCTCCTCCAGGAAATCAGCAAGTTACCACCAGTTTCAGTAGAATTGGTTGGAAAATTGACTCCCCATCCTGGGAATGTTCAGGCCTTTCATATGAAATAAAAAAAAAAAAAAAAAGGTTTTAGGTTTTGAATCTTTCATTTTCCAGCACAACTCAAAATTGCTGTGGAAAATACAAAACTTACCATGGAAATTGTTTACGTATCAAACTCTAATACTCCTTCTAAGAAAAAATCAAAATTGGCTGGAAAAACTTCCTGACCAGCCATAATTACCTGCCTCCTAAATAATTTATTCTGAGCAGTTGGGTCTCATTATTTACAGGCACTCATCCGATCTCTGTCCCACACCTAGATCTAGCATCTTCCTCCTCTACCACTAAGAGCCCTCACATCCCATTTGAGATCTCTCAGGACCATTCGAGATCTCTCTTCTCCTAAAAGAAGACACCAGCTCAATCTAGTGGAGCACAAACTGCACCAGTTTTTGCTACTCTCTTCCTGACTATAGCCCTAATTGTGCTGATGCTGACCCAAAGCTGCTGTTCTTCAAGAGCAGCCCATGCTGGGCTTCTCCCTCAGGCCAGCACAACCACGTTGCATTAACCCCAGGGAAGAGCAGCTGCTATTCTGGACTGAGTAAGGACCTTAGCTGGAGGACAGTCAACAAATCCACAGCCCCTTTGGCACAAGATGGCCAGATTGTCCAAGGTTTAGAGCCAAGAGGGTTTGGTGCGAGCAATACCTAATGCCTTAGATGACCATTGCTTCTACACAGCCCTCTCCAGTTCTCCCACCTTCTATGTATTGCTAAGTGACATATTTAAGGATGTAATTTTTGCTGCAGACAAGGTATTTCAGTGCAGAACAACAGGATTTACAGATCGGGCAAGGTGGGATGGAATGGGGGGAAGAAGAATGGGGCTTAGTTACTGCCTCAATATCGAAGAAGCAAAGAGAATATGTTCGCAACAGTGCCCCATGAAAGAGAACAAATCGGGTAACTAGGTCACAGTACTGAGCCGATGAAACGCAATGCCCTGAAAGATATCCAGGCTTCGGGACGACGGTGTGGAAACCTTCATGCAACAGCTCAACACGTAACAGCAAAATGAAGCAAAGAGCGTATCGGGTGATTCATGTACAGCTCCTGCAGGTCCACACCACGCTGCAGCCACCGGAAAAGGCTCACTCGTGTGTTAAGGCAATTCTGCCTACAGGCTGCCCTGAGCCTGCAGCATTTTTTTCTTCCTTCCTTTGTTTTTGCGCGTGTCTAATTATTGAGGACGTTCATAGAGAAACGGGATTCCTGGTCTCTGGAAGCTCATCTGCTCCCACTGTTTATTTCCTGCAGTCGTCACAGTCGTCTCATAATGAATTCCAGCGTCACGACCGCACTGATGGCTCTTCCCATGGGGAACGTGCAGGGAAACCACCCTGGTTGAGAAAGCAGGCTTGCAGTACCCAAAGGACCCCGAAGACATGGGAAAGAGCAGAAGGTGGCCCCATGTTTCATGAGGCTTCCACCAGTGAAAGAAAATGTGGGAAACAGGATTCACTATGGCAACACATCCCTCCAGGCTGAGAACCTGGGGACCCGCTCTGGACCCAGCACCGGACTGAGCAATGAATTCCTGGAACAAAGGACTACAGTAAAAAGTGAAACAGTTAAAACTACCAAAAAAAGGATTAAAACAAACTCTGCTTCCATTCTTGCATTGAAACAAGTCCTTTCTTTTAGGCTTCGTTTCACTGAGCCTTCCAGACTGCTGTGAACTCAATATAGTCTGCGCCAGGTGCCTCTTTCCTCCCACCAGCTCTGTGACCTGGCTCTGCACCCACTTTCTGCCCCTCTGAGGAGCCTCCAGATGGTTTCTTGAGCAGTCAGGTTCCCCTTCAGACGGGTCCTGCCTCCCTTCCCCATTAGGCTCA
This sequence comes from Fulmarus glacialis, assembly GCF_000690835.1. Lineage (NCBI taxonomy): Eukaryota > Metazoa > Chordata > Aves > Procellariiformes > Procellariidae > Fulmarus > Fulmarus glacialis. The sequence goes on along the minus strand of NW_009196404.1, from coordinate 36,262 downwards.
CTGCCCTACAGCCAACTCAGACGTTTCTCCCCAAGAGTGGGCTCCAGGGCTCTCTGGGAGGGCAGACCTTTCCCCCTTTCAGAGCCAGACCTAGAACACACAGCCGTGGTAGAGCACACCCCGCCAGGACAGAATCACAACCGGACACGGAGCAGACTACGCATACCGTCAGGTGGTCAGAGAAGCCAAATTACCGAAGGGACTAGTGTACCACTAGCACACATGCTGTGGAATAGTTCATGGGGTGGACTCGAAAGAACAGAGAAAGCGATACTCCACAGGTCTGTGCACAAACCTTCCAATGAAACACGCTCACATCTGGTTTCCACCTGCTCTGCATTCCCCTTTCCTGCCTGCTGCACGCCTTGAATGTCTGCACAGACTTTGCAAGGTTACCAGCAAGTAAAACAGAGCTTCGCTCCCCCACTCCCCAGCTCAACATTTGGCTCCACCAGCTCAAAGGAGGAGCTGAGGTTTGTCCCCAGCTCGTATGTACCTGCCTACTCCATCCCATCTGCACCTTACAGCAGTGACGCCTTCGTGGCAGATGATCTCCCTCTCCTTCAACGCTCCCAGAGATATGGTGGCCAGCCCAGAAGTACAGGCAGACTGGGGGCATCCAAAGCCCCATGGAAAGTGCATAGGCTACACCATCCTTCCCCAAGGATTCATGCAGGAGGGATAACACCTATTTCAATTTTGCTTTCTACAAGCATGGTGAATGAATAGGGTTTACCAAAAAACTCTCAGGAAGAGATACAGTTAAAGTCTCCTTACAGCATGCACATACTGCTCCACTGGGCTGTTTTTGGAGAGGCCCACATGACGGAAGAAGCATAGTAGGTTGTCCTAAGCGAAGCACAGCTTTGGGGACGTTCGAAATACCAATTGAAGATGTGATGCTATGGAGGATGAAGAACTTGATCAGGGCTCCTCATGACCCCAACTGGCAGGATGAGTATGTGCAACATGGGAGAGTGAACAGACAGTGGGAGAGTGAAATGGAGAAAATAAGGCAAATGTATGAGAGGCAGATGAGTATCATCAGTTTAACAGAAACACCGTCAGCTCTGATGGGCTTTGGGTCATTTGAGAGGTGGTAAAACTAAACAACAAATGAGTGTGTTTTCTTTCTTTGCTCTCCTTCTAAGCAGCATTGGTAAATTCAACCCAGCTCATGCCAGAGTACGACAGTGTGTGTGCCCAGCTTCCTTCTCACTTGTGAGCTTCCTTATTTCAAGATTATACATCTTCATTTCTCCACTTTTCCAGAACAAAGACAGCACTGTTTTGTTACTGTACAGCTACTTAGTCATTGCTGAACCAAGCCAGAAAACCTAGTATGTCAGAAAAAGCATGAATAAAGGATTTGATTAGGGCACAGGGAAGAGGGAAAGGGGAATAGATATGAGATTTGCACTGCTGCCGCACACAGTTATTAGAAGCATTTGAAAAATTCACAGTAAGGCCCTTAATTATCAAATTTTCGGCTGATGTGCATTAATATAAATTTAGGGACTTTGGTGGTAGCAAGGAGATTCATACTTGCTAAGGGTGCAGCTCCTAAACTGGCCTGTTCCCTAATTTCTTTACGTAATTTCTAATAAAATGCCATTCACAAAGCTAATACCCACCACACGAACGGTCCTGTTCGGCCGCTTAGGACTTGCTGCCTGTGGATCTCAGCAGGGCTCCAAGGCAGAAAACACAGCATTTTTGGCCTTTTATTCCTACAGGCTGCATCGCTACTTACTTCAAGTAGAGAGCTTTCCAAATCCAAGCTGACCCACTTCTGCCTGTGGCATTGAGGGCACCTCTTCCACTAATCTCGTGTGTCAGCGTGGTACGGTTGGTAATACTTGTCTCTGGGACAGCAGGTTATGGATTTACTGAGTCCCACACATCATGTCCTTTAATTCAGTGTCAACCAAGGATAAGCCAAGGACCTAGGGCAAAGCGTGATCCATTGCAATTTCATGCTGGGTGGGTGCTGTATTGTTAGAAACGCAGCTCCGGCTTTCAGATGAGAAGCCAAGTCTGAACTGCCGCCCGGCTGTATTTGCTCCAAATTTGGGGAGAACAGTATATTCACATTTTCTCCCTTCTGTCGCCCAACAGGACTTAAAGTGGCTGAAACTAATGGTGATGCAAAAAAAATTTAATAAAGTATATACATGGCTATAAAATCAGAAAAAACACAGTCACAAAACAGAAAGTAGACAGAAAGAAACGCATTTCTCTTGATAATGCCAAGAGGTTTTCGGCACAGTGCTGCGGAGGGCTGGGCGTGCAGGAGCAGGGGAGAGAGGCGATGGGCAGTGACATTTACACTGCGGAGACGACTGCTCCCATCCTCTGCCCCCAGCGCTGCCTCCCTCCCTGCTCGTGGGACACCTCCGCTAAAGACATCTTTCCGCATGGCGCCGGTTCACTCCCGCTGTAAATGGCAGCGGCCTGGCTGACCTTTCGTCTGGTGGCAATTGCTGACCACGCGTACGGCACTGCCCATCCCTCCCCACACAGGCACCCTCCATAACTAACCGAGATGTGCATCACACGGGTACTTTTGGGGAGAGGCAGCCCCTTTCTGCAGCTTTGGACCTGACCTCTTCGCACCCTGCAGGCTTCTGGATGCAGAAAGGAAAGCGGGAGCAGATTTGCCAATGCTTTAAAAAACACTGGTGCCGTTTCTACCCCAGCACATCCTCCAGCTTCTGTGAAAACAGTCTGGAAGGGGATCTGGTTGTTAACGAAAACTGCGTCTTTTCACAGTAAAACACAGCGAGCCTCTGGGGCTTGCATTAGGACTACAAAGCTTGTTTGTATACTGGAAGGCCAGGAAGAATTATCCCATCTGACTTCCCGTACATCCCAGCCTATTCATTTTCACTCAGTTACCCTGTATTAAGCTTAATTACCCCAGTATTAAGATTAATGGCTTGTGTTGATTACGGCCTATCTCAAAAGAGACACTATTACAGAGTTTGAGACAAAACAGCCTCTGCTGGGGGTGATTTGTCCCCAAGGCTCGCTGTCCCTGCTGCCAAAAACACAAGCCCTGTTGAACTTTCTTTGCTTCATTTTACCAGCCAGGGATGCTCGCACTGAATTACCTCCTGAGACTAAGGAGCCCTTTCGTATCCGGCGTTTTCTCTCTGCGAAAGTACTTGGGCACAGAAGTCAAATTGCTTCTCACTTCTCTTTGCTTCGCTAAACAGGTCTCTCGCCCTTGACACCTATTTTCTCTAGCTCTCGTGTCTCTTTTTTGTGGCTCTGTGCTGTACCTTCGCCAGGTTTTCAAGCAACCTGTTAAAAACCCAGAAGCAGCACTGCATCTGTGGCTCACAGCGGCGCGAGATCTTGGGATGCTGCAGCCTTCAGCATCCCCAGAGGGAAACTGGTGCTCTACCCGCTTTAACCAACAGCAGCACCTTTGCCAAATGAATCCACCTCCAACCAAGGTGGGTTAAAATAAAATTGAGGCTGATAAAAAGGGAAAAGAAAACCCCCAAACCTGCTGGATTCTCCTTTGCTCCTGTTACACAGGGACTTGGGAAACCTTTCTGTAGAGGAACATAATCCTTTAGCGTTAGCTGTAGCCACTTTGGGCTGGTATTAGATAGGCAACATCCTGACATGGTTCAGAAACTGCCTCCAACGTTGCTCCTGAACCACATTTGCTACTTTGCGGCCTGGTAAACAAGGGCAGATACTGCATTCCTGTATTTCTTAGGGAAATTATTTCATCTTCTGATATAGTACTAACTGTCACGTTGCCTGTTTTACACAACTTTTAATCCCCTTACTTTTTTGTGATCATTAATGGGTGCAATTTGCTGCTGATCTCCTAGCATGGCAGCCAGGCAGCCCTGGGAAGGACCACGGACTGTCACGTTGTCACGTACTCGGCTGCTGCGGTGGAAACCGCTCCCTCCCCTCCTCACTTCTGGAAACAGAAAGAGGATCTAGGTTTCCACGGGGTTTTTTTGGCCTTTGGACCAAGAACAACTAAATCTTCTGTGAGTGAAAAAGGCTTCACCTAGGTGATGTGATCTTCCTCGCTAGAGACTGCCAGCACAGACAATCTGTCCTGGCGAACTATCAGAGCAGGACTAACCAAGCATAGGTCAGTGAGAAAGATGCATTTTGAGCACTGCTTTATCCCTCCTCTTCCCAGCTGCCTCGTGCCGAAACGAGAGAGTCACTTTAGATGGGATAAACAGAAATAAACATCACCAATCCCTTTTTTCTGCCACAATCCTTCCTTTCCCCTGAGCTCAGCCCCGGTGCTGGGCAGCCACATCGGTCACAGCACAGTTGAACAGATTCCCTGGAGATCAGGTACGCTTGAACTGAGTATATTTAGGAAATGCAAAGTAATTTGCTTCATTCCCCATAAGTGCTGACCATACAGCGACACACACACATACCCAAAGCTGGTCCAGGTTTTGGGCATTTGTGTGTGCGCCTAAGCTGACAGCTCATATGCCTTCCCACCTGTACCAGACCCTCTAAGGTTTCTCTGCTCAGATCTCAGCTCTTTTCTGTTAATAATGCTGCTCAGCAGGATTTTATTCCCTGCCTTGAAAGACTGAGGCAAGGCAACTTTCTTCTTCTTACTCTAGTTTTTTGTTGCTGCCATTTGCTTCCCCTCTTCAGACCAAGCTAAGCACCAAGCCAGCTAAGGCCACTGCAATGGCACAAGAAACACATTTCAACTGGTGAGTAAGCAAACACCTTGAAAGCATGTAGAAAGGAAGATGGGGTGTCTTCCTCCGGCCTTTCTTACAGCTCTGTTGTGCTGCTTCAGTCTGCCCAGCAAAGCCTCCTTGAGTTCACTCCAGGTAATTGAGACCAGGTTTAATACAGATCCTAACAAAGGACTGTGAAAGCAAACCAGCCTCAAACCTCATTAGAAGTCCTCGTTTAACTACTAAGCTTGCTTAACTCTACCTGGAGGATGAGATTGTCTGGGCCAGACAACCTCCTTCCCTTATCACTCAATCCTATCGCATTTTAATGTCAAAATAATACTCTTCTATGACAATGATACCTTGTTCCCTTAAAGACATGGTTCACAGCATAAGAAGGCCAGTGCTTACTAGGTTTTTTCTTCTGGGCTATTTATACCGAGGGTCACTGGAAACACTTTCAACTTGTGGGAGCAGCCTCCCCATTTTCTCTTCTATTCAACCAAAATCAGGGAGCAAAAGCAACATCCCTGGATGCTTGTACAAATGCAGGCTGCTCAGAGCTGCAGCCCAAAAGGTTCATTACCTGGGAGGCCAGGGGGGTAGAGCGGCCGCGATCTGGTTCCTGCTCTCCTGCGTGTCCTGACTCTGTTTTCCACCCTCAAAGAGTCTGGCAAGAGCACCTGTAAGGCTCCATAAATTAACATTTATGAAATGTTTTGAGATCTCAAGATAGGAGCGGCTATAAAATCCCCCAGAACTATTGATGTCTTTTATTATTTATTAATGCTGCTGTCGTGCACTTAGCCCGGAGCTCTTGGAGCATTTTGAACAACAAAGAAAACCACCGTGCCTGGGCAGGGGCTCGAGCTCTGCAGCAAGGTGACCCCCGTGGGCTGCAGAAGGCCATTTTCATGAGCAGTTTTGCACGGGACAAAGCCAGCAGAGCAAAGCAAAGCAGAGGGCAAATGCCTCCTGAGACGCCGAGTCAAGCGCTGGCTGCCCAGGCCTCCCAGAGCAACGTGGGGGCTTTTGGATGTGGCTGGTGGGACAGGGCAGGGTGTCACCTGTAGGTGGGAGGCATTGCTCCATAGCTGTGTCCCAAAATGCAGCCTTAAGATGGGAAATCTTGCCCATGCAGCTCTGCATCCAGCCTTGGCTCAGCAGGGATGGGTTTGTCCCAGCCGTGAGAGGCCAGCGGGTCAGGAGGGCAGAGCAGCACCCACGACCCCTCCGGCCGCAGGCTGGACCTTCCCCATCGGGACGCTCTGCAGCCAGCCAGGCCCGTTCTTCTCTGCATTGTGTCTTTAATTGAAGCACAAAAGCTGTTCGTTTAAGTGGGTTTAAACGGTTAAAGGCACTTGTTCCTTTGAAAAGAGAATGAAATTGCTATTGACACCTCCATAAAAGAGAGGCTTTTCAGGCACAGTACGAAAGCAGCGGACGAGGAGTCTTCCTCACTTTGCATGCCTGCAATTAGATCTGCAGCCTCCTCCTTTGCTCTCGTTATAGAAATAGGTACCAGTATCTTCAAAGGAAGAGAAACTTAATGGCCTCATTGGCAGTTTGATGAATAATTAATGCTGCTGCATTAATCAGGAAGTTAACTAAGGCCTGGAGAGAGACAGTCTTTAATGCAGAAAAGCATCTTTGGGCAGTCACACCGGGCGCTGGGGCAGGGAGACGCACGATGATCTACACACACACTGCATCAGTCAGAGAGCACAGATGAACAGACGCTAAAACGTTCCCCTTGCTCAGTGCCATACACTGGGGGACTTTTTAATGAGGGTCGAGACCGGCGGGTACGTCAGGCTTCCTTCACTCACCCAACTGTATGGCGCAGGACGGGAGCCCCCGAGTGCGTGACCCCCCTGGGGCATCCCAGCAGAGCTCAGAGCAGCGAGTCTGCTGTGGCTCCGCTGCGGGAGGTCTCACTGAGCGGCAGCAGGTTGTCCTTCGTTGTCCTTTGGTTCAGAGAAGCTCAGCTCACTCTTTGCCATGACCAACAAGGCCACCGTGCCCCGCAAGGAGTCATGTCAGCACCGTGCAATGGCGCTTGCTGTGGGAGGGCGGTCACCTCCATCCCTGCTGCATGAAAAAGGGTTTGGCAATTTTAGCCGGCTCTTTGGGTGTTTTGCTGGAGATGCTCTTTAAAAGTGAAGCCTTTCACTTGCTGGGCTTTCTGCAGTGCCTCCTACAATGGGCCGTCACTGCTGTGCTGTAGTACAAATAAATAATATCGTACATGACTCACTGGTTGTACTTGTGAAACATGAGGAAAGAAGGTAACAGTCGAACCTGTTTAAACGCATTGGCCTGATTGATATTTTTAAGAAAACAACAGCAACGCTGTGCCCATTGGAGCCTTCTCAGATAAATGCTAAACGTGCCATTGAAAATATCATCTGTTCAGATTCTGTTCAGATTTAATCATCCTCCATTCACCCTTTCCAAAAATAAAATAAAATAAAATAAAATAAAAGGAAAAAAGAAATCTTTCTGGCTGAAACATTTGGTTCTCGCTCAAGAATCTGGTCTGAATTTTATAAAGGTTTCCTGGAAGCGGAGATCAAGGGGCTGGTTTGGGGCTTAGAAAAAGCCCTCTGGCAGGATGAAGAAGAGAAAACTGCCAGAGACCGAGACTGATACTTTGTCATTCGCTTATTGGGAACACTGCACAATACTGTTCCTGCTAATTAAAACCAGCGGTGACCAAAGCTCATTTGCAGAGATTGGGCTTTGGCCAAGCATTTGTGTGTGGATGAGGAAATGAGATCATAAAAATCATGACCAGCCTCCAAGCTCGGGGTGTGTAATTGCCTCTCACACCTTGCTTCCCAGCCCCTCCAAATACCACCTTTCCTAATAAAAGAGGGAGCTGGGCTCCTCACCTCTATTTTGAGCTGACGGACCGTGGAAAGAGACCGAGAAAATCCCTGCACTGGGATTGTCCCCAATACGAGCAGATTAAAACCACTCTGCGGTTGGCCCCCGTCCAGCTGGACGTGGCTTCTGTATTTATGACTTTTATGTGCGACGTTTCTCCTCAGGTAAAAATCTGTACCACCGTAAGCTTAGCTAAAATGCACATTGAGACCCATAGGATTAGCCAGAGCAAGGGCTTGCTTTATAGTCCAGAGAAGAGCCGCCCTTTGCTGCTGAGCCACCCTGCTGACCACAGATCAAAAGGGATGGGTGAAACGTCCCATGTCTGACACCCATCTCGGAGACGGGCTCCCCACGACCATCTCCAACACTGCGGGTGAACAACGGGCAGAGGCACCGACTAGTCTTCCCCCAAAAGCTGAACTTGTCACGCTCTTTTATCGATGAGGTAGGTAGGACTGGTGGGCTGATGTGAGCAACGCCGCAGAATTGCTGCCTACTTAAATATATATATACATAGGGGAATAAAATATACACTGCCTTCAGCAGATACTGTGATTTAAGTCACAATACGCCTACTGGCACATCCACCTCCTCGGATTTACCGTCACAAGTGTCCCAATATAATGATACCACCAGGTTAGAGCAGTATAATCGTGTAGCATCACTCCTACCCCAGAGTAAGCAATGCATCCACACGCTGGGGCTACCCCAAAAACCGAGGTTTCATTACACCAGTGTAGTTTTGCTGGGAAATTTCTGAGACATGACCTAAGTTGCCATGACTTTTTCTGCAGGACTAAACCAGTGTCTGTCTGGTACCCTCAGCCGTATCCAAATCTCTGCTGATAAAAGGATTAAGGAATGTCAAGCCAATAATTAAGACAACTCATCTCCTCTAATGACATGTCTTCTCATTTCTTTTCTTCTCAAAGGACAGAATCAAAGCCTGAATTAACTAATTCCCTCCAGCCATACACCAACTAATTGCACTGGCTTTGTTTCCCCAGCTCACTCCATCCATCTAACAGCCATTTACTCCTAATGTGCCCTAAAAGTTGGCTTGTATGTAGAGAGAGGACCCGTCTCATTTCCTGAGGAAAGCAGCATCCTTTGGAGTAGCAATAGTTTACCAGAGCTGTCTTGCAGCCTGATCTCATGGCTCTTTCACCCAGAAAACACAATGTTTAAGCAGAAAATCCAGCAGCAAACATCCTGTTTGGACACTTGGGATTGCACAAAGTCACCTTCTTTTCAAAGATGCAACATGTCTCCAAAATGGGAGACAAGCAACAAGCATCATGCAGCAGAGCAGTGGGGAGATGGGGAAATTTTTGAAATTCCTAGTTATTTCATGTTGTCAAGACGTTTGGCGTGTTAGAGGTGACTTTCTGAAGGGCCACGGGAGTATAACCCACACACTGACCCATCTTTGTTGCAAAGGCCTGAACTTAACGCAGGAAGGACCCTCCTGGATGACCATGGAAGCCCACCTGAACACCACCTCTTCTCAGGGCACTGAGAGGGGGACAAAGGGGACAGTTCTGCATCCTCTGCCTTCTGTGCACCCTTGCTGGCAACATCCCTTCCAGGGCTGCACATCCTGCACCTGACGGGGCAAACACCCCCTAGCATCCAGGGCAGGTTGGGGATTTACACGCCTGCTGCCTTGATGGGAGGAAGCCACAGAGAGAGGGAGGGATGTTGTAATTATCCTACATCTGGGTTTCCACCTAGGACCGGCCACTTCTACCAAAAAAGCTACCCTGCAAATAACACGAGCGCTATGCCATTCCAAAGCACTACACAGCGCAGGCGTTGCCAATGGATTAAGGGAGAAATCAAGCTTAAGGGCATGAACCGCAGGAGCACTGCTAGGGCAGAGGCCAAGCACATTGGGAAAACAGGAGACATTGGAGCCAAGCAGGGAGGCGAATTAATCCCACCATGAAAGTGGCACACGGAGGAGTAGGGCTGAACCAAAAAGGATGGTACCAAGATCTCCAAGATGGCAGAGAGGAAAGCTGAGGATGAGCAAGGGGAAGGGCAAGATGGAGGGGGAGGAATGCCTGGGCAAAGATTCAAACACAGGCGCACTGAGGAACGGCTTCCGCACCCGCTCTGTCCTGAGACTTCACCTTTGGCATTGAGACTATCTGCCCAAAGGAAAAAGCTCTTCAGGAGAGGCACTTCTAGCCCGGCAGCTGCCTTGCCCTACTTGCACCAGAACCAGAGAGCAGTCCCCTGCGCCTCCTCCTCCAAAACTCAGCAACGCGGGAGCGATGAAGAGAAAGGACCCAAGGCAAGAGACACAATAAGGAAAAAACACGAAGGCACAGACAAAACAGTCCTTGCACTTTATCTCACAGCTTCAGACTGTCCTGCCAGAAGAAACACAGTTATCTCCTCCCCATCTTCCACTCTGCCTCTTGTAGTTCTTCTTGCAATATAGGGAAAAGTCACCAGCACTGTTGAAGCTCCCCAACGCGGTCATTTCTCCCAAGAAGCCTCGTACAACCTTCTCTGGCCCTCCACGGAGCCCTGCCACCATCCTGGGCCCCCACAACTACCTGCAATGTGCCCCTTCCTTCCGCTCCGTGACACAAGCTCCATGCTGTCATGCAAGATCCACCATGCTGCTGGTGTCCAGCCCGTGCTTTACTGGTTTATTTTCATCTGCCCACCTCTCGGGCTGACTGGGGACTGGTTTTGATTTTTTTTGTTCCTGGATTTTAAGTACAAGCAAGCCCTCCCCAGGTGTTTCTTGCAAATTCAGCCAGGAATGGGGCTCCTAGACCCCCTTGTTCCCGCTAATGAGAAATGCAATGAGCAGGAGTAGGCAGCACTCCTCCAGCTTCACCTCCTCTCCTCTCTCTCCCCACAGTAGCGTGTCCTCGCTTTGGCCAGGCACATCACAGAGGTGAGGAAGGCTGCCTGGATAGCACCTAGGGAACCCAATGCATCCAAAAGCCCACAGCTAAAATGCAGCAGTTTCCTCCATCCTTACGTTAAATTGCTCTCCTTCGTCACAGCCTTAATCCCAGCCTGAGCTGGAAGAGACCCCCAAGATGAAGCGGGGCTGCAGGAAGCACTGCTGTTTTGCAGTGGGGTGGGAAAACAACTCGGCCTTTGACACCTCCAAAAAGCTGAGAGCCTTTTACAGAGCTTTTGCTTTAATTAGAAATTAGGTAAACTTCGGTTGCTTTGTCCGAATGCCTCCAAGCACCAGTATATGGCCATGAACAACGATGGGAGGATGGAAACAAGGCACTTGTACAGATTGTTCATATGTTTAGTGTGTGCAAAGAAGACGAGAGCATGAAATTCTGCCTCTGCCGACTTGCTAAATAACCATGGGCCATATTGTGAAAGCAGACATTTCATGAAATGAAGACAACTTTTCCAGGCATTTTACGAGATGACTGACCCTGTGGGCCTTCTACATCCTCTGTTTCATTTGCTCGTCCTGTAATGTACTTAAAAGTTTCAGGTACTTCTTCAAATGACTGCCTTTTACTGTTACGGTCACTGCATGCAACCTGCCCCGACAAGCGTTTCATCGTGTGACTATGGTGGAAAATTAAATTGACTATGGGAAAGGCCCTCGACATCCATTTGCTCACAACATTCAGTGGCTGATGAGAAGAGCTGTTGGGGAAAGCCCGTGCCACCAGCTGAGACTCTCTCACAACCGTGGTGGAGCAGCTGAGGCTTGCATAAAACCCTGTGCCAGTTTCACTAAGTTTTTTTTGAGATTTAGGCTTTCTTAATGCCACCCAAAGCCGCAGGCAGAAGATTAATGTTCCTTTCTTGCAATTCCTCCCTTGCCAGCAGCACTGACCAAACACGACTGCTGGGCGGTCACAGGCTTTTGTTCATGGTGGGTGCTGTCAAGCAAGGTCACCTTCAGCATTACCTGCTCAACATTTGGGCACATTTAGCAGGTTCCTTGAGCACTGGAAAGCTGAAGGAGGTTATCATTGCTTTCATCAAAGAAACCTCACCAGCTGCAAGGACCCATCCCATCTACTGCTTTCAGAAAAGATCTTTTGGGACAGAAATTATTCTTGCATGGGGAGCCCCAAGGAGCCAAGGCTGTCTTTGTGTGACTGTGAATTACTTATTTTCCTCTGGGAAGTAACATCATTACAAGGAATAGCAATGTTTCCGTGGGGCAACGAGGGTGGGGGACACAATCAGGAGAAATTAAAGGTATCTCCAGTTCTGCTGGTATTTGTGAGGCTCATTTTTAGCTCGTATGTAGGCTATGCAGAAATGGTATGTCGGCTGGTGTGGCATCCTTGGGGGTAAGTGCTGATCTGGGGGAAAGGGCTTACAGACACCAGTTAGACAAACCTGACAGCCCCCCCAGTGACATGGTGGAGAACTTCAACACTACTGAATGTGGGAAACTTTCCACTTCTGCACACAAAAAGGGATGGTTTTGGGTCAACGGCGAGGGTTGGTTTGGGGAATCTGAGGTCAACCCCTGCATATTTCCTAGTGTCTTCAACAAGAATGGATGAAAGCCAGCACTGAGTCCTTCAAAAGCCTCCCCTAAACACATGCTGGTAGGACACCCACTGGCAGGCAGCGGAGGTGGGACAGCCTTGGTGCCACATGCTCCCCAGCAAGCAGCTGTGCTTTGCATGCCAGCATTCATCCCCTGCGCTAAGCCCAGGACAGCGGACATCAGCGTGGTCCAAGGTACAAAACTCAGGAGGTCTCACCGAGAGCAACAGTGCGGGTAACCCAACTTTCTGCAAAGTCAAGCTGAGGATTGAGAAATTCTCATTACTGCTATTTGCAGTCACATTTTTCAGAGCGTGACTCATTCAGGGTCACACGGTAAATACAGGAAAGACCTAGAAATAGGTCGAGGTGCCCTGACCCTCAGGGCCAGGTGCTAACTACTCAACCAAGCCTGTCAGATTGGCAAGGAAAGTGCAAAGCTCTGGAGTTATGACAAGGTTTCACAATCTTCCAACTCAGAGCTTGGAAAAAGAAAGTGACATTAAAGATGATTAAAAAAACAAGAGAAGAGAACCCCTCCCAGCACCAGATTACCTGATGACAAAGCAGAAAGGTGCTAAAAACTAATCTACGCAGGTGGCTCTAAGAAATTGTGAGACAGAAAAAGAAAAGAGGAAATGTAATTGGAAGAAGAGCCTCTCTCACACTAATGTCATTCTTGACATTTGAGCAAGTAATTTTAAAGACGACTAAAATAATATTTACATAAAGGGTTTAATCACTGGATTTTGAAGACAACTCTGTTAGATCATCTCCAGGGAACAGAAGAATGATGGGCTAATTAGCTGTGTTTGCCAAAAATCGCTTTGCTTCTTTTTGTTTTTATTTGCTACACACTTCTCGCCTAGATTGGGACCTCTCTGTGCAAGATGCTCTGCAGACAGACCAAGCAATAGCTATGGCCTCCAGATGTTTACTCCTAGCGAGCGTTTGCACTGTGGTGGTTCTCTGAGGCCACAGCCAAGCACAGTAAAATCCCATCGCGAAGGTGAGCTCACCCTCAACAAGTGCCAGCTCCGCTCTGCTCGAGAGCTCTCTGTTACTGGTCTTACCCAGCAAACACAGGTTGTGCTTTACCCAACACCTCTTTGCTGAGTTAATTAGGAAAAACAGAGAGCTGGCCCGAAACTGTAGTGCAAATCAACCCTTGGTTCAAGACTCAGACAGGTCTTCTCATTATTTCTTGTTTTCACATATCGGCTGGTTCCCTGCTTATGCTCAGAAATGAAAATCAACACACAACAAGGCTAGTTTATGGGATGGGATCTGTGGGTTAAACGGATGGCTCTGAACATAGCTGGTGCAAACACACCGGTGGGCTGGTGAGGGCCACCCGCTCACTCCAAACTCCCTGCGCCCAGTGGTGTCCCATGACCAAGAAACGAGCTGCTCTGCCTCAAAGCGAATCCTTGGACGATGTCACTGATTTCACAGACTTCACTACCAGGAAAGGGGCAGTTTCCAAGGAGGAAAGGGAAGGAAGTGAGAAAGTGAGGGAAATGCTGGGCAGGATCAGGGAAGGATAAATAAAGAGCTCCTGTATGCTAGGCGAGTCTCACAGTTCTCCAAATATATGGAGGGCATTCCCATCCATTTACGAGTGATCATTTCACCTTCACCTCAAACCTCATTTCAGGTTCAAATCTTCCCACAGCCAGTTGCCTGCAAACCTGCAACACTCACCATATGATTTATTCTGGATAATCTGCCTTTGCAATATGTTATGTGCCTCCTTTGGCACTACGGAAATCCATAAATGACATGGATAAAGGAGCAGCGAGCTTTATGCTTGCTCTAAAGACAGCATAGGGAGAAATGACCAAGTATAACCTTATTTTCAATACAGCCTAGTTCTCAAATCCACTGGGGAGGAGCTGCCAGATATTTTCCTGGTAAAGAAATATCACTAGCCTGAAGCCAAGTGTTGATTTAAGGCCGTATCTGTGTGGAGAGATTATAAAGCTAAAGATGTGATTCTAGGGGAGCAAACGAATGGGTGATTCAGAACAAAAGACTGTGTTCGAAGTACTAATTACAAATGAACCAATACTCGCACTAATGCTAGTAGAAAAACTTAAAAGATTCACAAAGAGTATCACGAATAAAAGTGCTGGGGTAGCTTTCTGCCTCTTGACAGTCCGAGATGATCATTAAAAAGCATTCAGGTAGTTGTGAAAATGTCCAGAAGTTTCACAAGACCTCCTTAATTTTGACCAAACACTTATTTCTCCAAAGATCTTTCCTAGAAACCCGTTACTTATTAACTTTTTTTCTTGGTCCTTCAACTCTAGCTTTAAGGCTTTGATTCATCGAGCAGAAACAATGCCATGTGATCTCACCAGCCACCCACCCTCCAAACTGCAGAATTAACCATAATTAAACAACCCATTGCAAATCGTGGGTGCAAATCGTCTCAACTGCTGAGAAAATGTTTACCAGGAACACAGTTGCAAAAACCGGGACTAGTTTGTGAACAAATGAGCGTGTCTCACTGTAAGACCTTTTGGGGGAAAAAAAGATCTTATAGCATGGAATAGAAAGCAACAACTTTTTTATGGCTTTAAGACCTTTTATAAATATCTGTCGTGGAGGTATGAGCTGCAACCAGATTATTGTGGGACACTCAGCTCATGGAAATCATGCTGCTTCAACTTCCATGGAGCTAGATGGATTTACACCAACTGGATATCGAGCACAGGCTTTTCAAACTTTTCAAATAAATCTTGCACGACTTCACTG
>NW_009196404.1:0-21397 GCF_000690835.1 Fulmarus glacialis | reverse complement strand
CAACAGAAAGAACATCCTAGTGAGTATTAAACTGAACTAACATTCTCACATAAAATGTGCACATCAAAGGGTCCAGAGAAATATATTGCATACACTAGCTTAGTTGCAATCACTAACAAAGGCTGCAGAATTGGACTCCAAGCAGAAATGAGAAATTTGAAGACTGGAGATGATCCAACAGACTCTTAAAATATGTTTCTACCATCAAGGAACAATCTATTCTCCTTCATTCAGTGGATGCATTTTCTGCTGGAAGAGGACAGGCTAGGGAGAGGGGAGGAGTGCTGAGAGCCAATTTGAACACTTGGGATTACGTGACAAAACAGCAGCTCCTAAACCAGGAAATTCTGAGTTGGATTTTCCTAAAACCTTGAGAGCATAAAAATGACCAGTACCAACCGGGATGGTCTGCCCCATCTATGTCCACGTCCTGTTGGCTCCCTGAAAAGCCCTAGTCTTTATCAGATTATGTATTTTTGAATCTTAATCCACAAAGCCTCTCCAAGTCCAGCCATGCTTCAGCATTGGTTCACTCAGGCCAAGAGGAAGGGTCTTTCTCTCATACACATCCCAGACACTTCCCACCTTCCCACCATCCGCACCGCACTGCAGAGAGCTTTCCCAGGAAATTGTGCACTCAAGGAAAGGGAAACCAAGCAAACAAAAAAACCTTTGATCATTTTATTAGGGTACAACCTACAGTATTTCCTTATGCTGAAACTGGGACAGGAAATACAGACGTGACTTCTGTGAGCCCTCTCCCTATGTTATCATTTGAAAGGACGGGAACTTTGTGCCGTAGCTAGCTAGAGATGCACGCGGCTTGCTAAGCTCTTTTCTGCAAGATATAAACAAACCGGCAGCCAAGAAGATTCTCTCTCTGGGTTGTTTATATGCTTTTCCTTTGACCTGGTCACCTCTTCCCTGCACAAATGCTCACTGTGGGAATGTATTCCCAAGTGCTCCTCTCCCACTTTCTTTACGCTTGACTCTCCTGCCTGAAAAACCCAAGACCTCTTGCTCTCCGCTGATGTTGCTCTCAACAAAAAATGGAGAGAAACACCCACGTCTGACACTCTCATCTCTTTAGTTCATAGCACAAAGGCATGCCACACAAATGTAATATACCTCAGGTGCCCTTCAGATGCTGTATGTACCTCCGGCATGCCCTTTGAGCTGCTGTTTCTAGTTACGGCCCCCTCATAGGTGTTAGGAGAGGAGCAAGGGATGTGCACGGGTTGGTGTTCCTGCTCTCCCTGCTCCCCTCTCCCGTTCGCATCCCACAAGACAATAACAAGTTTTTAATGTGAGAACCGCAGGCAACAGTGAGGGAACAGACTGAGGCTGTGCCTCCCCCCAGTCCTGGTTTCGGCAAACCCCACCAAACTGCACACACAAGTGATGGCTGACACATTAGGTGCCAAGGTGCAACCAAGTGGTGGGTGTTTGGGAGTCAGCTTAGCGCTGCTAAGTGGAAGCCAAAGCCTGTGCAGATTCAGTTACAAATGGAAGCAAAAGCTTTGAAAGTTCACAAAAAGCTAAAAAAGAGCCCACAGTTTGCTTATTGCAATGACAGGCAAGCGCAGGGGAAAAAGGGGTTTTATTTGGCTGTCCGTTCCCAGGATGGGTCTGAAATAGGTCTGCACTGACCAGCCCCTCTGAGCCTGGTGGGTGCATACCGAGACCAGCTGGGTTAGGAGGACAGTTTCATCCCAATCCATTTTGCAAAGCGCTCTTCTGCTTAATTCCTCATGCTCCCACCACTCCCAGCCTGGAGACAGCATGGCTGGAAACAACGGGGCTGTTGGTGGGCCAAGTGCCTAATTATGTTGGTGAGATGAAAGCAGATGGACAAAGGAAAAGAGACTCCACAAAGGCAGGGATGTTGCACATGCAATGAGGAAATGTTGCCTTCCCAGTGGGACGTGCAAGGTTCGGTCTCCAATTGCCCCTCTAGAGAGGGAGACAACCCCACAGAGAAGCCCCCAGAGCAATGTGGGGACAGCCCTAGTGACACACAGAAAGTGGCACTTGTGTCTGTGATGCCAGACCAGATGCAGTATGGAGACGGTTTGTGGCTCTGCTGCCCAGGGTGCTTCCCCTCCTGCTCGTCCTGCTCCTGTCCTCCGGACCCTCAGTGCCACGAGAAAGAACAGGTCCCCAAAAGGGATGTCCCTTTTGCACCACCCAAGCTCTGAGAAATGGGAACCTATGTCAAGGCCAGCCCCGTCCTCCGGCTTACAGCCTGGGCAACCAAGTGGGTCTTTGCAGATCCAGACCCTGGGTTTCAAATACCCTAATAGTCAGGCAAGTCCGCACCAAGAGGTTGGAAACTTCCCACTCTGAGAGGCTGTTTCACCGCACCATCGCTGTGATGGCAAGAGAAGGGTCGAACCTGCCCATGGGTCCAGGCTGCCCCATGAAACCCCCCCCGCAACGCACGTGCAAGGACAAAGCTGACGGACCTTTTTATTTCACAAGTAATTAACTGGGCAGCCTCCCCTGAGCCTCCTCTGTTGCTTCCTGGGCACATCCCTGAAATTAACCTCAGAGCTAATGAAGCCAATTATCAACGGCAGACATGGTCTCCCTCTAATTATTTTCCCTGGAAAGGTCACCCAAAGCGGCACATTCTGAAACCCAGCTAATTGCATTGTCTGCTCACAGCGCGGTGCCGGCTCCTGTGGGGCTCCGCCAGGCTTGGGGGGAGGCTCATGTGCCATCGCCCAACAATTGGAGCCTCCAGCTGGGGAAAAAAGCGGCTGTGAGAGAGGAACCCACTGCCAAAGTCTCCTCGCCACCAACATCGCTCACAGATACAGGCTCTGACTGCTGGCTTATCCCCCTCCTTTCAGATGTGGCCAGCCAGCCCAGCAGTCAAGGCAGAAGATTAGATGAACGCGCCAAGCTATCTGGGTGTCAGAAGAAAGCGGCTGGATGCTTCTCTTTGGAAATTGTTCTGTTTTCATATGGCCTTTTTTTTTCTTTTTTTTTTTTGAGAAAAGAAAGGGAAGGAGAATTTTGTCTGGAAAAATCCAAGCTCACAGCCTAGCTCTGGCCATGGAGAGGGACGTGGTTGGTAGTATCAGCTACGGAAGAGCCCAGTCAGGATGCTGCCCAATTTCTAAATTAACAAGGGGGGGATTGAGGGTGGGGGCAAGGGGAATCCAGATATTTTTTAAAATTCTCTAGAAAAAACATGGTCAGACCAAACCAAAGGAACGGCACAGAGCAGGACAAGAACAGCACATTTTGCACTGTTTCTGTTTGGTCAAAGTATATCTTATTGTAACAACCAGCAATGTTCCTGAAGAGTTTATGCAGGTACAGTCTCTCCACTCCATGAATTTTATAATGAACCTGCCCCATTTTATCTCCATGATTACCAAAAATATCCCTGAGAAGCTATAGCATAACAAGCATTTGCTCTCACCAGCCCACAGAACAGCTCAGAGAAGGGGAAAGGGCGTCACCTTCTCATATTTTCATGCAATAAAAGTATAGCGCAAAATATTGTGCCCTGTCCTAACCACCTGCATCCAACAGAAAATACAGCTTCAGTGCAAGACCCCCATGTCTTTGACCCTGTGGGTTACCACACCCCACCTTTCCCTAGAAGGGAAGGTTTAGGAAGAAAGCAAAAATTCCTTAAGCAGCACCTCTCAAATCCTGTCTTTGTCATTTGGGATTAAAGAGGGCAAAGTATTTATGGGCTACAAATAGACACCGTTTGAGAATTTGAGTGGGAAGTAATACTGTGACTGCTTGTCACGTAACCCAGCTGAATCTCAAGGTTTGCTACCCCAACTCCCAACAAAAGTGCAGTGGGATCTTCAGTATTTCTGATGGGCTTTCCTGAGGCCATCAGCACCACCGTCATCAGGACGCTGTGAAACTCTGATTTGTTTTTAAACACAAAAACAAAACTTATCTGGCGAGTAAAGAAGTTGCAATGTCCACCCCTCCAGCAGGAAAATCCAGGATGGATATCCAGCTGCTACCCTAGGTGCTGAAGCTTGCTTTTATCAGAAGTTGCTTTGGAGAGAGAACGTGTTAAACCAAGGGTAGTTAACAAAAAATACGTGATCCATTAAAAGCAATCTCCAGATGCTGCATTTTTGGCATCACCAGCAAGAGGATCCAAGCAGCTGGGTGTTGGACCAGCTGTGAGGACTCTGCCCCCTCCTCTCCCCACCGTGGCTCGGGGCGCAGTGTGCCTGTGCCCTGATGCGACACAGCCCGTAATCACATTCACATGTCAGGTCACACCAGGCAGGAGATGATGTGTGTGACCACATTAAAGAAGGGAATTTTCTCCTTTGAGATTTCTTTGTTGACTTTAATAAAAGCTCCCTCTGGGTTTTCATGCTTCAAAGGAAAACGGGAGAGGGACCATCTTCACACATCCTAATTAACGACATTTAATAATTGTTCTTGCATGCTGCTTTGGTTCTGCATCCTTCGCACAGCTCAAAGGAAGTAAGACCTTTCTGAAAGGGCTTAGAGAACATCAGTGTCCTCCAGCCTCAGAGGACAGAAAAGCCACAGTGGTGGATATGCCAGGAGACCTACATGCAACCCCGTATGGATATGGCACCAACAGAGGCACACATGGAGCATGGGGAACTAGATAGCATCTGCTGCAAAGTTTCTTTCTTAAGCTGGAGGTTGAAATTTCTTTGGTTGCCTCTCCTCTGTTCTATAAGAGGATGTCCTAAAGCTCTGATGTCGCTTTGTTTAAAGAAGCCTTTGGGAGGTTAGCAAGGGAGCATAGCAGTCAGCATGCTAGCAACACATGTCCCCATCACCTCTGAGGTGCCCGGCATAGTAAAAGCAGGGCCTCAAGCACCTCCATGAAATCAGGTTCCTGTATTCTACAGTGCAGTCCAGTAGGGACCAGGGAATGCCAGGACCTTGGGGGAAGCCAGTGGAAAATGGGTTAGTCATACACTTGCTATTTTCAAACGACACCTGGAGCTCCAGCTCTCAGTAAGAAACAGAATTTCTTCCAACTGTGTGGCCACTGGGGAAAAAAAAAAAAAATATCCCACCTGCATTTGTAAAGACAGTGCAACTCTCTGGCACTGAAGCCCTGTCTTTGGCACTCCTGATGAAGACCTGCTGTTAGTGCAGAATGCAGCCCCCCCGTATGCAACACCTGCACACCAGAGCTCCCACCAGTTCGCACTGCTTCTCGCTTCAGGGCACGATACGGACTTAATGCACTGAACTAGCACGCTAGGTCCTACCGATTGTAACATTGGTTTCCTCTTACTCATGCAAGTCCGGGGTCTTGGACCTGAAATAGGCACCACAGGCTTCCCCTAAATTACCTGTTCAAAATCTAGATAACTTTTAAAGAATGAGTTCTGAACACAGCGAGAGGAGGACTCTTGGAAACCCATCAGGGATTTTTAAGTTATTTGCCAAACTTTATGACTCTCCACTCCCATGCAGGACTATGGTGTTCGTGTAGGCACACACCCTCATCCCAATACCTTCATCCTCGTAGCAGTACAAAATACCTTCATTCTTGTAACAATACCCTCTTCAAGACTCTGACCAGTCGGGAGCTCCCGCGTCCATTTTCTGTAAGGGCAAAGCCAAGTGCCCGAGCTTCCCATACAACCTGAGTGGGATTACCTGGGCAGTTTGTCACTATGCTATGTCTGGAAGTCATGTCCTGATACCTGAACCACAAAACTCTGCTTCTTCCCCCTTGAAAACAACCATGGAAAACTCTTGAGCTAAATACAGAGAAGATCTCACCCCTTTCAGCATGCTCAGCTGGAAGAACCAGGGCTCTGTAGTGATTCAAGCGTTACACCTGTTTTTCCTGGCCTTCCCTGCAATGGTCCACTTGAATGGTTCCCATCACCACTCAGTGGTGGGAAGGTGGTGCTGGCATCTCACTTAGCAAGACAGTCTGTGCAGGACAGCTCAGAGCCCATCCTGAGTGGGCTTCTTTAAAACCCTCCTATAAGTCCCCAATCTTCGTTTGCCTGAAAACACTAGGATAAGTATTTGAGCTACAGCCAAGAACACAAGAAGTCCCAATGCCATTCACAAAATATTTAGGCAGAGAAGGATTGCAGTCCGTTTACATTTTTGAGGGCAGCTTGGGCACTATTTCTGTGTCTGGCCTATAAAGAAGGCAAGTTAAAGAGTCCTCAGGCTGATACCGTGAGCAGAAACATGAAAACTGGCAAAGTTTTCTGAGGGCTCTGGGGCCTGAGTAGCAAAGCATGAGTATTGATGATATGGTATGGGAAAGATATGGAGAACCTGCCATGAATACACTGGGTTTAAGCTCATGCCCGTTATGGCCTTGGGTAAACTAACGCTACATTTGTTAACCAACATGAAATGCAGGAGTCTATAGGAACCACATGTTTTCCATCCATTCCATGTGCTCCATCAGCTTGATGGAGTTAGATGATGCAGACAGACAGTCTGAGATCTGGGTTAAATAAGTTGAACTGCTTTATTTTTCTCTTGGCATTGCAGTGTGCGCAAGAAATTCTCACAGGGTGGAACATCTGGAGTGCATTATTCATTAAGAGTGAAAGATGCCGTTGTGTTTGTAGAGGAACCAAGCACGCTTCTTGCAAGCATCTGACACAAACCAGAGTGACAATTAATGGCATGGCAGCTTTCTTTAAAGGATATTAGTTCTGCCTCATGTTAAATAAAACCTTTGTCAGCTTAGCTGACAGCACAGGTTTCCGAGAAGGCATTTCTCTAGCCCAGTAAGAGACATGAAAGAGAGCTTTTAAGTAGCACGCTAGCATTTGTACACGCAGCAATGGGAATTCCTACGTACAGTAGCAAGATGTAACTCTTGTCAGATTGAAAGCACAGTAGGAATTGATGCTATGACTTCTATCTACTCATAGATAATATTTTTCACCCAACAGCTTACTCATAAAATTAATGCAGAAATACAGTGTAGGTCAGCCAGAAATCTGTGGATTTGAGTCAAAATCTGATGAGCTGAAGCAGCAAACAAAAGGGTTTTCTATTCTTTAGTGGCCGGTGGCTCAGGCTCTCGCACAGAATCTGGGAGCCCTGGATTGGGTCCCATCTTTCCTTGAGGGACCTTTAGCTCAGCTCTCCTGGCTCCTGTATCCTAGCCCAGTTCTTCAGATACTTTTTGCTCTAGCTAAGACACCGCATCCTCCAACAACCAACATGACACTTGTCTGTATCCTGTGTGCGGGATGTTTCTTTCCTGTAAGAACTCACCATGGAAAGCTAGGTGAAAAGGCGGATACAGAACTGGAAAGAAAATCAAGATGACTTCCCTGGAGAACAGATGGCAACATCATGAGTCATGAAAGGCTGCACCTAGCAAGTGCTGCCAGAGAATGGGGGAACTTGAGGGATGACCCAAGGGAAGCATAAAATAGAGATGAGACCAAAAGGTGACTGAAGCATGACAGCCACGCGCTGCTCCTCCTCATGATGATGTCATCACACAACTAACCACACCAGGTCACTTGGAAGAAGAGAAGGGAACCTGAACTGCAAGGTCAGTGGAGGAGAAGGACTTATGAAGACAAAGCGAAGATCCTTCTTGTGCTCCTGGCTAATAACACCACAATGTGTCTTGCACCTTCCCAGACAGAAATCCTGAATCAGAACCTTTTCAAACTACAGGTTTCTGTTAAAGCATATATGTGCAGGTGTATCTCAGCATACATTTGCCATGTTATACCAATGTCAAAACCACCGTGTCAGCAAGACATTTTAACTCTTCAGGAAATCTCCTTTGTTTTCCTTTTCCGAGTATGATAAATTCAAGTAATTTGCTTTTACCCAGTCTTCCAGAAATGAGAAAATAGCTTCTAATAAGACACAGAACAATCTTATGTCAAAAAGCCTACTCCTTTTACTGTGCTAACAGAAGAGCTACTTCAAGTTCAGACAGAATGAACAAATAAATATGAGTTTTCAGACCATAATGGCAGAGAAGTGCTTCCACTCTATGTGTACATCAATTATTTCCTTCTATTTAAATCCATGACTAATTACCCTTGGAAGCAAAATAGCTAACATCCAGTTGAGTACAGGCATTCCTTTTAATGTAATCAAGAACTCATCTAGCTTGAAAATTATGGCAATTATCAATGAAGTGGAGGGTTGTATGGACCTAAGCCCTGTGGCAGAAAGTGCAGTGCATCATGGGAAGGCAACTTCCAGAGAGAAGGAAGGAGAGTGTTCAGATCGTGGACAAAAATGCATAACTTGCGATACAACTTTATAGAGGCACTCATGAGGACTCAGGAAGGTGCAGAGATTAGTCTTTGCCCCAGCCTCAAAAGTCCCCTTTCCAATTTTCAGTAAAAATTAAATATTTGGAGTGAAAATGTTTTCTTGTGGAAACAAAATTTTTCCTTCAGAAGGTAAACTAGGTATCAAACTCCAAGCCACCATCATTAAAAATGCTTTGGGATTACTTTTTCCTGCACTGACATCTTCTGAATCAATTCTTCCTGCTTCTCAACACAACCTGGCTCATCATGAGATCTTTAAGCTGACTCCTGGAGTTCAAACTGATTCGTACGTGGAGCTTTGTACACCCACACAAAGAAAAGCACATTAAGGAGACCACACACACACACTGTACCAGCTTTCTCAAGGGTTTCTCCCCCGCCCACGACAATTACGGCTGTCACACCACCTCACAACGTTTCTTTGCCTACTCTCGAATCCAGCTGACAAGCCATGTGCCCAGCAAAGTGCAAGGGAGCAGCCAGAGTATTGCTTTAGGCAATATTTCAAGATATTTGGCCATGGTTTCTAATATGCAAACACAATTATTCTTTTTGACTTGTTACCATTGCACAGTCCTATCCCAATTTTGGCCTCCCTCATTTCACTGGTTAGGAACAGGTTGGCTTTCAGAGAGAGGAGTTTGGACAGAAGGAGAGGGCTAGAACAGTTTTCACTGCCCAGTCCCACACCTTCTCCCGTTCCAGAGACCACTCATCAAAAAGTCACAAGAATCATAATGATGTTCATAAGGCGGCATTGGGGGTAATTTCTTCTTTTTTAACACCCATATGTTGGGAATACACCATATATGTTTAACAGGAAACATACAGCTAAAAACAAAGCGATACGTGGAAAAGAAGGTCCTTTACCTCATCAAGTCCCTGCAAGAGCTGAGGAGCATTAGTGGTTTCTATTATTGACGTTTTGCATTAGCCCTTTTGGAGGAGACTCAATGTAATGGGAATCAGATATGTTGCTAAAAAAATAAACAGAGATGTCCATGGGTGTTTTTAATGCCTCTTTACACAGTGCATCTCAACGCAAGACTTCTAAGACAGAGAAAAAGACACAGCACTAAGAAGCATGTGTGTTTGTGTGTGTGTATATATGTATGAAAATATACATTCTCATCTCCAAAGACCAAGTTAGATCACCGGTGGATTCTATATTTAACAAGCAACTGCACAAAGCCAAAAAAGAAGAGGCATTTGATTAAGACAAACAATTAGGGCTTGGCATGGGTACTAGGAAACCTTAGAAGCTATTGGCTGTCAAAACTTTTCTCCTGAAAGAGAAATCTTTGTTGCCTGTCAGAGAGAGTAGCAGCTCTGCAGGCTCACATGCTGTTCTGCAAAGATGGGAGGCAGCAGGATGAGGAAGGCAACCGCCTTGCCTTCAGCAGTTCTCCATGCTTTCTCATCCTTGACTAGTTGTTGGCCAAAATCCATGTGAGACACAGAGAGGCATGGTATGCTATATACAGTATTTGGCTTTTGACAATATGGCAAATCACAACCTGAGATTCCAGAGCGCATCTTCTAAAAAATTCTCATTTCTTAGATAAAAATTTCAGTTTACAGTCAGAACTAATCTTCCATAACTCTACATAAGCCACGACTTATCCACACTTGAAGGAGAATTGTAGGGTTGTTTTCTGACCAAATACCCCATTAGAATTGTATATTGCCTTGTTTGCAAATATTCCTACAAACAGAGCATATCCAGGGCAAAAACTTTGATATCTGAACATCTAGGAAAATTCAAAGCTTAATCCCAAGTGCACTACTGTAACTATGAAGCAGTTACGCACCTCACCTCATATCTTTCCAGTTAAAAAGCTATTTAGTAGGACACAGAAGACCTTTTGCTCTGTATAAATATAATAGCTAAGAGACATGAGTTACTAAAGTTAGATTTCTGAGTTTGCACTCAAGCCCTTAAATAAGTGACGGATGATTCTAAGACGCAGGAAACCTTTGGCCCTCTCAGTAAGATGCAGCGTATTTCGCTTGCCAGTTTGTACATGTTTCAACAGCCTTCTGCCATGGTTTTGCACTTCTGGAACTTCAGGTTTAAACAAATTCAGGGTGCCACAGGGAAAACTAAAGCTGATGGAGAAGCAGCAAAGCCTGTTCCTCTCCAAAAATCACTCCTGAGATCGTCTGTGAGCAGATGCAAAGATATCTTTGGAAACACTAAGTAGGGAGGTGAGGATGCAGGAAAGTGGGTGAGAAGGTGGTTTTATGTTCATTCCTTCATGCACACACATGGGATTTCTCTCGTGCAAGTCCTAACTGGGCAGACACAGACCTCAGGCAGAAACGGATGCTCCCAATCCCCCTTGGGTTTGCCAGGCTGTCAGGCAGAACACTTTGCAGGTGTATCACAGTCCGGCAGAGTAGCTCATCTGAAATGAAGGGCTGGGAAGCAGCTCAGGAGATCATCTACTCCGAGAAGGCAGGACTGGGTGCCAAAATTCCCCCTGAAGCCACAACAGCCACCGGGCTCAGTAGCTTTGCTAAACCGGTGCCACTGTGCCCAGCGTCCACCCACACTCCCCGGCTGGGCTGCGATGCACTAAGACCAGCTCCGTGGGGACTCCCAGGGTGTCCAGTTCTGCTGGATCTTCACTTTGGTGAATTAAAACTCAAAGGAAAGATGAGCCTGGCTTTTGTTTTCTAGATAGACCTTTGAGTAATTTCGCTGTGCTCTAATCACAGGAGCGAAGTTCATTTTTGTCCCATGGCCGTGGCTCGTTTCCCTCCTGCAGACGACGAGAACGCCCCTGGGAGGTTCGAAGGGAGTGAGCCGCTCTTGCCACAAGCCTGGTTGAACGCAGGTGGTGAACAAATGTACAGGCGAGAAAAAAGAAGTACAGAGACAAGGAGAGAGCAAGGGGGAGAGAAAAAAGGAGCAGAAACCAGCAGCAAAGCAGACTATGGGGGGGAAAAAAAAAACAGATTGAGGAAGAAAGAAAAGGAACAAGATAAATAGTGGGTTGTGGCAGCTGCGTGATGACAGGCACTGGAATGAGCGGACAGATACAAGACCCAGCAACAGTTGTGAACTAAAAGTTTACAAAGGCTCATTTCTTTCCCGCACTCCCACTTTACAGGACTTGAACTCAGGAAGAGAAAAAACCACAGACTCTGTGTCTGCTCAGCCTGACCAGGACATCCTTTAAGAACCAGCCAAAAACCAAAAGCGCTGCGATGTGTGGCTGAGGGCCACGAAGAGCTCATGCAAGAGAGCAAATCCCAGGGGAGCCACCCATTTCCCAGCGCTGGCTGGCTCAGAAAGAGGCTCCCTGGCCTCTGGGATGTTGGCCACAGGCACGAAAGAACTCGTGCAGAATTAGCCCATGAATTGGGCATTAGCTCCGTCAACTGGACAAGCTCTCTCTGTGGCTGGAAAGCCAAACAGCATTTATTTTATTCCATTCAGGTTTGTAGGAGATCCTTCCTGGAGCAAATTAAACACTTTCTTTCTTCTTCTTCTTCTTCTTCTTCCCCCACACCCCCACCCTTTTTTTTAAAAAAAAAACCCAAAAAGCCAATGCATGCTCTGCTGTTACATGCAAAAGCCAAAGCAAGGACATGAGCATTGCCTCGGGACCCAGAGGTGAATTTTGAGCCGTTTCACTGCAGCAGAGAAACTGATAAGAGAGAAGTGGCTCACAGCCAGCAAGAGTTATACCTGCACAAGTAATACCCAGGGGATTTCCAGTCCAGCACCATAACTGCTCCAAGCAGTATATGCCTATTCATATGGAACAGGGAACATAGACCCGAAATGCTGGATTTGCTTCTTTTCTTCATTAGTGCTCATTTTGACTTTCTCTCCCAAGTAAATGGACAAGTTCCACTACTGGCAGCTTAAGACACCGTTTATTGCCAAAATGAAAAACTAATGTTCCCTTGCTATAGGCTTTATATTCAAAGCAGAAGGAAGAACATGGTTCAAGACTACTAATGCAGCTGGCTGCTATTAATAAAAAAAAAAAAGTAAAAAAAAAAAAAGAAGTCTCCTCTAAGCTGGCTTTGATGCCAAACAAAAGAAACAGCTAAAGGTTTTTCCCCAAATAAAGTATCCTTTCACGAAACAGAAATTCCTCAATGGGAAAAGACGAAGGTAAAAATCCTGGCGTGGGCAACTTTTCTGAAAAGCTGTCTTTAGGTTTTCCTTTAGTATAAACTACAAATCTATTTCCACGATGCTGTCCCATGGCGGGGAGCAACAGAAGCCACGAAGGTGCGGTTCCCACAGGTGGGACTACCTTCCTAAGCAGCGTACCATTGCACAGAGAGGTGAAACGCAAAGCAAGCAGACGTTTGCACTGAGCATTTCTTTGTGCCCAGGTTTGCTTGGACAGAGGCAGGTGGTTGCCTTTCCCCCAGGAGCTCTGCTCCCCTCCTGTGCTACTGTGCAGCCGCTGCACTGGGTTCCTTTCAGCAATAGGGAATATTGACTTCAAAATTGGTTTCCCAGCTCTTAAGCCGATGCACAATCTTGTTCTTTTACATTTAATGGTTTTAAAACAGTCAGGTTCCCTTCTGGTCCCAAATGCATATGCATTTCTTAATGTATTCAGCCTAAACTAACCCAGCTCTGATTCCTGAAAATATTTAAGGACGCACTTAATTTAAAACATGTGAGCAGTCTCAGTGAGGTCAGTGGGATTACGCTTGAATATAGCTGCTTTCTAACACCTCCCAGCCATGCCTTTCCTCCCCTACACCGCAGGATGAGGGCCAGGCAAACTCAGTAACAGCCAATTTTGCCCCAGAAGACCTTTGTCCGTAAGGACAAAAGGTAAACAGGAAAGAGCAATGCAACGATTTGCCCCAACATCAGAAAGCAAGTCACTAATGCAGCCAAGACGAGTTCCAAGGATCCGGAGTCCAACGGCTCCAATGTTCAAAGGGAACCATACGTGGGGCTTTCACAACATAGCGTGCTGCAAAAGCTTTAGCCGCAGCAGTGTTTTAACCACCCCTCTCCCCAAAACAGCCTTAAGAGGAATTAAAGGCAAGTGAGGCCTTTAGATTATTGTAACAGCCTCCTCCAAATAAATACAAGCTAAAAATAGCACCAGAGGACAGAGATCGCATCTCGCCAAGAAGTGGGTAAGCTGCCCTCGCTGTAGGCACATAAAAGCAGGCCAGACAGATTTTTACACCGAGTGACTTAGTGCATCTGAATTTGTCAAGTTGTTTGATAACTTCATACTCAAGAACATTTCTTTCCACATTACAGAAACATCATGGTTTCCAGTAAAAAGTGTTGCTGGCACTGGAATTCCCCACATGCTGTTTTCTGCATAGCGGAAAGCAGAGGAGTTCATTGCACAGAAAAAAAAGCCGTAGATGGATGGCAGTTTTCAATGAGTTTCTGGTGGGTCTCCCCTTCCCTTCTTCCACCCCTTAAAATGTGGTGGCTGTGCCCATGCAATATGGACAAGCTGGATCCTTTCTTTCCCCAGGCTCCCGGCTGCAAAGCAAATATGCAATGCCAGCGCAGCGCTATTCTTCTGCTGCCGGTGCTCTGCAGGGAGACGGGATCCGATTTAACCCAGAAGCTCTGCTGCTGTGTTTCAGCTCTACAGGGACACTGCTTAATCTGCACGAGGAATCCAAAGGACTTGAAACAATAAGAGAAAAGGAAATCATTGTTTTAAGACACGTACTGAAATATCATTGTGTGGATGTACTTAACAGATGGGGAATGCAATGGCCAAATTAAGGCTGCCCTGGATTAGTTTCTCAGAACTGGGCTGCCCCGTCCTTTCTGCGGATATAAAAATAGGAGGGGGTTGATTTGCAAAAGTCTCCTCACCCGCATGGAGAAGTGACAGTAGCTGGGCCACTGAAGACCCCACCTGTGCCAGGGTGATGTAGCTAGGGATTTTGCAGGGCTTGGACAGGAAGGGCACTATGTGCATGGGCGTATTTCTACATTATTCAAAGAGTTCAGAAACCTCTGGGGAAAACGTTCACCTTAAAAAAAGGTAGTAAGAGACTCAAAGTGCAGATGCTGTATCCATTTATACATTGGCCAACAGTGGCTCTTGGCTTGCCGAACCTTGAAGAATTTCCCCAGGGCTGGGATGTTCACAGTGCGCAGGGGAACAAAGTACCCACTGGACACTCAAATTCGGTGGGGGCTGGATGCCTGGGCCCCTCCGGCTGCTGTTGGCAGACCTAGCCTAGGTGCCTGTCCTTTTGTACAGGAGAGAAGGAGGTTTGTACATCCCATTAGTCCTTCCAGACTTGCCACCCAGCACACACTGGCAGGAACAAGGTGCCAGAACATCACTCTACCCTCAGCTATGCTGCTGGTGGAGAGTTCAAGAAAGCATTCTCAGGAGGATTTGATTTGGATCAGAAGTGTGGTTTGGAAGAAGTCCTGATCTCCACTTTCTGCACTTTGGCTCCCACCATGCAGGTGGCTCCCAGCTCTCAAGCTGTGAAAACAGGATTTGTTTTGAGTACGAACAAAAAGTATGTCCCGTCAACTAATGGGTCCAAGATCTGACCAGAACTAGTCAAAGCAAACCCCAAAACATGTACAGCGTGGACATCAAGTCTTTAGTACTAATCCTTCACTCTCCATATCCATTTCTGTGGCACCACTGTATCTGCTCATGCAGATACCATCTAAACTGCAATGAGGTTCCTCTGTGCACCTTCCTTTAGCCATCCTGGAGTGCCATGTCCAGCTGAGCCCACTGTACAAACCATCCCTGCCATCAATGACTGTCACAGGACAGGATTGCGAGTAAGGACAACCGCAAGACTACAGGCTTATTTTTAAGGGCGTTGTGTTTCATGGCAGACATTGGTTCTGCAGGGAGCCCAGCAACTTTGAGGTTAGACAGCACAACCTCCATCTGCTTTGCAGAAGCAAATCCATGTGCAGCCCATCACCACCAGAGGAAAGGGTGAGCAGGCTCCCGGCACCATAGTGTAACAGACTATACCAAAGATCTCTGCTGGTCCTCACCAGCCTCTGGGGAAAGGCTGTGGACACCAGAGCTGTGGACAGCTCTGCAAAGAGCACACGCTTACCCCGCAGCCAGCCCCTTTGTGCTGACACACACATCACTGATCCACCTGAATGACTGCAATCGCAAGTGTCCTTCAGTACCAGAGCCCATCTCAACACCTCCCTATGGCTCCAGGGCCAGCAGAACCCCTTGACACATGTGGGGCACCAAATGGGGTGCACGGCTAGCAGGACCCACCGCCGGCTGCAGATATTTGGACCCTCCTCTGGGAGATGCTGCACAGCCAGGACCAGCAAAAAGATTTAAGGCAAGAGCTCCTACCAGTCCCGCTGGGAGCTGGGGACCTAAACTTCTGCCTCAGGGAGCTTTGAAAACATCAGCCCAGGTTTGTTTCAGGAGCGGGGCCTGGGATTCCCTCCTCCTCCCTCTCTCCGCTTCAGCAACACAATGTCGCACTTTCTCCGTTTCCGAAAGGGGTCTTGCCGGGCTCTCTGCACCACAGATCAGGAGCTGTTTTGAAAGGAGGAACCCGCGGTTTGACCCCTGCTCTATTGAGAGACCTTTTGTGGCTCTGCAAAGCTCTCCACTCTGCACCGGCCCCACAGCCGGCGGAGGGAAACACTGCAGGAAGCACAGATTTATTCTGCCGCGGACAATCGGGAGCAGCAGTGTCCTCTGGTGCCTTCATTGTCCAAAGGTGTTTGAGTGTAAAGCTCACACATAATAGCGACTTTCCAGCGATGCCTGTTGAAAAAGCTCTTTGGTGCTCGCCAGCCCTGCCAGGAATGCAAGACCTCAGGTGTCCGGGCTTATCTTCCAACGAAACTCATTCATTTTACATCCAACTCCGATTACTCCTTGTAGTTAAAAGAAAGCCCCAAAACAAAGGCTCAGCGCCCGCGTGCTCCTTGGCCATTCAGCGCTGCCGGTGCGGGAAGCAGGTGTTCCGAGGTCTGCATTCCCACTCCACTCTGAAGAGGCTGGAATAAGATACTGCCTTTTGAAATGTCCGCTAAAAAAGAAAGAAAGAGGCAGCACACCATTGCTTTGCAGGCTGGGGGCAGGCGAAGGGCTCAGCTAATTCATAGCACAAGCTGGCTAAGTGCTGGGAAAGGCATTCCCACGGAAATTTCTGCAAATATGGAAATGAATCTAGCTGGGCAGTTTTTACACCCCCTTTTTTTTTTTTTATGGGCTTTCTGTGAGCACTTGGGGAGTGCGCACCTTTCACTGTGAGCATCTACATACTCGGTTTGCTGGTAAGCAGGTGTTTGCAATGGAAATGGCCAGCTCCATCGCCCTGCAATGACAATGGGAAGCATCCAAGCACCTATCCCATCAGCATCCCACTCTGTCACCAAGGCACTGATAAGACTGGGAGTGCTTGGCTGGCTCAGGTGAACTACAGCCACTCGGCTCTGAAAATCCTCACCTGAATTTAGGAAAACGTTCTCCAAAGTGCAAACTCTTGGCTGGGGGGAAAAAAACCCCAAACAACTCATGAAGGAAAGTGTTTAGTAGGAGCAAAAGATAATGTTTGTCACATAAGTAACAAGCTGCAGCTTGAAATCATCCAAGCACAGGTGAGGGGGCCAGTGTGACCTCCGTTTTGCCCTCATAAATGATATTAATTGGTATTTGTTATGCAGAGATATTAAAAGACAGACTGATGAGGAGGTGCTTGTGCTGACCCAGGTCCAAAGGCCCTGCTCTCCCAGGGCTCGGTCTGCTCTCGGGCGCTGCACTGAGCACTTGGCAATGGGAGTAGCTGGGGCAGGTGCTCTGAAATGGCGCTTGAATGTGATGCTGAGCTGCTTGCTCTGCGATGGCTCTTTGAAAACATGCCCTGGCCACACGGCAAACATGAGTGGGATTTCCTGGAGCTTTGTTTTTTAAAAAAAGTAATAAATCTATTCCACCAGAAAATTACAATTTCCTCTCCCTTTTCTCACTCATCAGCTGAGCAGCAAACGTGGGGCTAAAGCACTGGTCTAGCTCAACCGATTTCTGTGCTGTAGCATCCTCCAGGCGTTTGACAAAGGCTCCTTGTCCTGCTCTTACTACACACGGGATAGCCGGGCAGTGCACACGTCAGTGTTGGATGAGCCCAGGCCAGCCCCACACCCGGATCAGCAGAGAACAGCAGCACATTCAGCTCAAAACGGCCCAAATTTCTCAGCATCTCTGGCTATTAGCTCTACCTCAAGCTATCAAGCCTGCAAGCTTCACAGTGCAATGAGGCCCTTCTGAAATGCATATTCTCTCTCTTAACCCAGCTATGTTAAGATAATAGCATCCCCCCACCTCCCTTTTTAATAAAGCTGCCAGTTTTAAAGATGCATCACAGTAATTTCTTAAAAGCTACAGGCCATCAGTGCTGCCTAAGTGCTCTTTACTTGGAGTACAGCACCAGGGGACTCCGAAGAATTCACTCGCAGGCTAAAAATATTCCCACCTCATCATATACTCTGGTGGATTACTCAATAATTACATTTATTAGATCGGAAGGTAATTACCGTTTTACTAGTCAGGTGTCCCTTCTGCTAATACACCAAGTCAGCCACCCCACCATCACCTATCAGTAATGGCCCCCATGCCAGCAGGTCCTCTGCACTCATGCCACCGTGCAAGGAGGGTGCTTGTCCCCCCAGTATTCACTTCTAAACACCTCCTCCTCCTCCCGCAGGGATAAGGCTTGTGTATCCACGCCACGGTCAGGCACATACGAAACTAATGTGACTGTCAGGAGATGGAGGCTCCTCTCCTCTGCCCAAGCCTTCTGGCTCTGGAGCAGGGACATCCACCAGAGATGCATGATGCCTGCAGTGAGCACTTCATACCACAGGTGACACCTTCAAGGCCACACACATACAGCACAGTGGCAGCTCTGTGTGTGCGTGACAACCAGTGTCCATGCTGGAGTGAAAAGGAGCCACCGTGCACCCATCCTCATCAGATCTCATCAGGACCAGGACTCGGGAACCACATCACTAAAACATCCCCACAAGCCTGAGCACGTTCAGGAGCTACTTGCAGCAGCAAGCTGGTGACTTGCAGTTGGATTTAGGCTGTGAATAAGTGTTTCTTTTACAAACGGTGGCCAGATGAAGCCATTCCCACCTCCTACGTGTTTACTACCACGGCTACGCCAGAGCTGCCCCGTCGGCTACCAGCCAAACCAGCCTACGGGGAAGGAAACAGCCACGCTGGGGGCTTGACAACCCCTCTGCCAGGAGAGCTGTAGAAATCACTCCCGGTGAGCGGCAGCAATGTTTCTAGCCGGCCCAGCCAGATCAGGAACGGGACTTCTGTCCACAGTCCAAGTGCCTTTGGACCATTTTTACCCTCAGGGGCCACCAGCTCAGAGCTTCTTCTGCCCTCCCAGGCAGAGCCATCAGTTTGGTGCCTACTTTTACTTTGGTCCTCACATTGCCGTTTCACAGGACAGGTTTGTAATTGTAGATAGAGGGAAAAGGCTGCCACACTGCCGGCGGAAATTATGCAGGAATGAGAGGTCAGCAGTACAGTCCCCTCGAAATCCCAAAGACATGTTAAAGGCTTTATTGTTTGGCATCTAATACTGGGGGCTGCTTTGTCTCTTCTCTCTGCATTTAAAGCTACACTCACTTTTGGGTTTTTGTCCACATCTGATCAGTTACCAAAAGGCATTTCTATTCTCTCCACAGTCGTTTCCGGGAAGAGTAATTAATTTATGTTAATTTGGAGAGAAAAGGCATAGCGATGAACTTTTCAACTAATCCAGAGATAAATGGTAATATATTAAAAACTTACTGGTGATAAAAAGATAAGACACATAAGTTATGATCTTTCCGCCATAAAGTACGGCTTATTGAAAGAAGCAAATTATTTTGAGTAGCTTCAACCCTTTTCAAATAATCCAACTTAAAACAATAGTTCATTTTTTAAGCTGAGTTAAAATGTGTTAGGCCTGTTCCTTCCGAGTCAGACCCTCTTCAATTCAGTGTTACTGGCAATCCAGAAGCAAGAAATTCCCTTGAACAACTCCAGACTGGCTGTGCCATGGCTATGCATGGGAGATATTGAGGGGCTGGGTTGGATGCAGGTGAGAAGAAAGGAAAGAAAAATCAAAAGGATTTTACTTTCCACTGAGTATTTTACATTCCTCAAGCCTGTCTGAGATGCTTTTTGCCTTTTTTTTTTCCAAAACCAAAATCAGTTTTCAGCAATTTTTTTTTTTTTTTTTTTTGGCAAAAGCTATTTCTTGCTCCAAAAATGTTTGGAGAGAACATTTTGATGTGCTGTACCTACTCAGCAATATTCAGAGACCTCAGCAGTAAACATCAGCTATTCCTCCTTGGTGAGAGGTTATGCAGCACTGAAGGGACATCTTTCATTGTGTTTCACTCTCGGTAGAACAATAAATGAAACATGGAAATTATTTCTTTAATGGCTTCCTCTAAAAATCAATGGCATTCAATCCAGTTCCAGCTGGACATCCCTTTCTATTTTCTCCAAGCATCGCATGCCTGGTTTGAGTTGATGCTGCTGTAAAAGAAGAGCCAGGACAACTCTTGCTTTTCTTTTTAAAAAGCTTTTGTCCTGATTCGGATGGCAAAGAGGGTTAGGGGGAGAACAGGGTGAACACGTGAACCAGATTCCAAAGCTGGTAAAACACAGTAAAAAAAAAAAAATCCCTGGGAGTTGCAAGTCTGCCACTCTGAGCCTATCTGCTGGTCCAGGAGCCAGCTACAGCCTGGCCCATAGTCCAAAGCCACCCTAGGAGATGCTAACACTTTTGATGGTGTTGTAGCTGCACCCCCAAATTTCAAAAATGCACAAATGAGGAACAAGTACTCAATCACACCAGAGCAAAATGACTTTGTGCAATAACTGGATGTATGTCAGGAATGATGGAGAGCATGGACAGAGCTGCAGCTGATTTACTGCAGGGAGAGCGAGAGAAGAAAAACACTGGGAAGAAAAGTGTTGCACAGCAGGAAAAATTCAATTTTACAACCTCTGTACCCCTCCTTCCCCGGTAGCACCAAAGTATCCGACAGCTATTTTAAATCTCACTGTCTGGGGTAAAAGCTAAATTACTGAGGGCATGCATGGGAAATGGAGACAGAACAAGTGGAAGAGCTACTGAATCAGCTGCACGGGGAAGGAATGGCACCAGTTGCCACCCAAAACCAAGCCAGTCCAGGGACAGAGCAAAGCCCTCATTAACCATCAGACACCGATGCAACTCCTGCAGTGATTAGCACTAATCTGCAGCGTTTGAACTGCACAGGTAAATCGATCTAGCAGAAAATGCACCCCAGACACAGGCTTTATTCTACCTAAATGCAGACACACGTGCGCTATTTCAGCCCAGAAACTGAATGACAAATCTGAAGTCAATAGACTGTTTACAAGAGGAGACCAATCTCTGAAGTAATTGCTGGCAAATTATCATGAGGAACATTACCAGGCAGCAAGGCAAAACCCCTCCTGGAAGGGAAGATGTGATGCTTGCAGTGGTGTCTCCTCGGGATATGGCTTAAACCCCACTGCCAGCTACGTTTAGAGCAAGGGCTCAGGGCTGGGATTTCAAGGCTCTCTTCACTCAGTGTTTTTTGTCAGGGGGTAACAGCTTGCTGGCAGTGCTTTCTGTGCCCTCTCTCCAAAAATCAAATTACTTTGTGCAAATGGAAAATTACCTGAGAAATCAGGCAGGCATTTAACAAGGGATCGCGATCATCAGAGAAGGAGTTAGGTGCATGGAGCCAACGTCTTCCCAGTGGAAACCCCGGCAAGGCACGGCCAGGTTGAGATCAGGTTCATAAATGCTCTCTGATGTCTGTGTGATCCTTCTAGACTTGCCAGCCTCAGCAATCATGGAAGCAGGTCCCCAGGACATCAGCAGCTTTGCTGGCAGCAGGCATTATTCACATCCTTCCCCCTGGTGCCTAATGACCACGTCCAGCTCTTGCTGCCCCCTCTCCCAGCTGCGTCTCTACTGCTTCCCCAACCACCACTTTCCACGAGCTTTGGAGATATTTGACACCTTCCTGAGCTCCTCACCCTGGCAAACGCGACGGACACTTCTCAACAAACTCAAAAGATCTTATGAGTCACCCTACGAAAAGA
>NW_009196403.1:20260-37167 GCF_000690835.1 Fulmarus glacialis | reverse complement strand
AAGATGTCCCTGTCCACGGCAGGGGGCTTGGACTCAATGAGCTTTAAAGGTCACTTCCAATCCAAACTATTCTATGATTCTATGTGTCACACTCTCTTCCGTATTTGAGAATAAATTAAAAAATGTACTGAAGTCAATAGGAGTCCACTAACTACGGTGAGCCTTTGTCAGAACTATTCTGCTTTTGCTATAGCAAATTCCTCTACCCATTCTCTCAGGCAGAACAACTTCCCTAGATGACAAAAAGCATCAACCATCCTTTGAGATGAGTCTCCTCTTTGACATGTGCCACACAGGGAAGCTGAGTAATAAGCTTAGGATTCAAACTTACTTCATTCAAGTCATCATGTCTTGCTAAGTATTTAGACTTTTCTGCTCAAAATATTTTTTTAAAACATCGATGCCACATTTATTTTCCTCTTTCAAAAATCCATGGATATCATTGATATAACTGTGCATCTTCAAATTAAAATCAGTTTATAGCTGAGTAAAAGAATCCATAAGATTTTCTTCTTCTGAGGATTACATACTGAAAGAAGAGGCTCACTGTTGTACTGTAGTGGATTCCATATTCCTAAGATAAATAACAAAAAAAAAAAAAAAATCTTGTTTTCCGATTCTCCTGTCTAGACACATTTTGTATAGTGGGCAGTTCTGAATTATGAGACTAGAGTTCTGCTGAGATGTTCTGCTGACATCACAAGCTATACAACCGAAGCTCAAGTGGTTCATGTTGTCATTAGAATCCCAAGATAGAATTGTATAAAACTACATAATTCACAATGTGCCTGTTCGTTTTATATAATAATACACAACCTGAGTTCCTGATTCAGTTCCTTCTTATTCCCATTGAGGCCATCCTTCCCCTTCCCCCAAATAGCTTCTTGACAGCACAATTAAAGCAGCAGTTTGTTATAAAATAAAAGGTATTTTTGTAATTGGCAGGTTTGTTTATTGAAAGAAAAGAATGAACATTTATTGAGAGGGAAATGTAGAAGTGAATATGTCAGTGGAGACAAAGAAGATGAATTCGGGGTTGAAACACTATTCATCAAAACTGGATCAACACAGGGGTTACTGAAGCAGGAGAACATAATGACTGGGAAAGAACAAGTCTCTTAGATGAAAGGACAGATCAAGCTGAACTGCTAGTCTGAAGAGTATCCCTTTTAAAAGATTTAAATTATTTGAAAAAAAGGCAACATATTTTCTTATTCAACAAACATTGGAACTGGAAAGAAACCGTCCAAATTTGGGGTTTGTCAATAGAAGTTCTTCTTAAGGTTTGAAATATTTTAAATGATGAGCCATGCTTTTTTGAATTTGTGAGCTGACATTAGAAAGAACTGTTCTTCCAACATGTCCTCCAACCTTCCTGACCCAAATTTCTCTATGATAGGAGCTTTAGTGATAAGTTAATGTTAAGAGAAAATGCTGGTTGGAGCTTATGTGAAACTGAAAGTTTGGAGAATATGAAATACTAGCTAGTTTTTCTTTTTTCCCCCTCCATGCATAAAATCCAATTGCCACAACTCCATGGCATTAGGTAGCATAACAGTTTCACTTTTCTGAGTCTTGGATATGGTCCTTATGCATTTTTGAGCAAGGAAGAGAAAGTGTCTCAAAATATGAAGCAATCAAGAGATAGGTTGGTATGTGCTTATGCAGATGTTAAGATAGGCTACTTAAATGGCTTAAGAATATCCAGTGAAAATTTAATCACTGTGTGTGGCCTCCTTCTAGTACTCTTAAAAAGTTGAATGAATAATGCATTGCAAATCTCCTATGATCTCACCCTAACAAAAGATATTTTTCATTAAAAAACAAACAACAGTGTAGCTCATAGCCTTCATAGAGGCTCTTTAGTAGATCAGACTATTTTTAGAAGGTAACTGGGGATTTTATGCTTTCAAACACATTGACCATGATAAGAACCCTTTACAATTCTTTCTTTTAAGGGAAGGATATCAGCAAATGCTAACAGAATAATTTACAATTCTGAAATGATAGTCTTGTTTGTTTAAATCTGTTTTCCTTTTGAAACAGGACTTTGGCTGAAACTATAGATTCTTCTCTAGTTAAAGTATTGTGCTTAGATTATTGTGAAATTCATAGGTCCCACTCTCAGCAGTGATATGACACAAAGAAAAGATCAGCAGAGAAAAAAGGAAAGTGTCTTTTTCATGAAATGACACCAGAGGATCTTTCTTCAGGGAATATTTAAAATAGATGTGTTTACTTCTGATACACTCACATGTCTGATAACAGTAAGCAGATTAAGTATATACAGAAGATCTTTTATGCATGCTTCCTTTGAGTGAAGGGTATTATGTTTGTAAATCAAAGTCTAAATGCTGGCAAAGAAAGCAAACTGCATAATCCTATTGAAAGGTTTATATCTTTAAACAGCATTTTAACACAACTGTAACTTGACCATTCCTTCAGTTCAGCTTCAGGAACAGATGACATGCTTCCCAATAACAAATCAGTCACAGCTCCTAAGAAATACCTTTTAAAAATTTCTTTCCTAAATTTTCAAAATGAAGGTATTTTTAACCTTTATTTTTACAAACCACAATGTGTACTTATAAGAAACAGTCCCATCTTCTCTGAGTTTTATAAAATTGTGAATTAAAATTTTAGCTAAAGTAAGACTTCAGTCTTAAATTTATAAAGTTATGGTAAAATAAGTCCAATGTGAAATTTTTGTTTTCTTACAGACAGAAGAATGCATATAACTTTCTATCTAGTAGCACTGCAGATAAAAAGAGTAGATGCAGTTTTAGGTGTTGCATGCGTTAAGTCAAATTCCTCAAGAACTTTGAGCAGAGAGAATGTATTATACTTGGAAATATTTCTTGGACTTTATGTTACAGTTGGTTTTTTTTGTGTGTGTTTGTTTGATTGTTTTGGGTTTTTTTGTCTTCCTCCTAAAATTGCAAAGAGCTGTTCAGATTGGAGCTCTGGAAAAACCGCCTGCACTAGATTTCTGACGTGACTCCAACTAAAGTCACCAAAGTGTCTGGCTGTAATATGCATTCTCCAGTCCCAAAATAAGAAAAAAATATTTTCAGTTTTTGACAAATGTTGCTGGACCAAATATAAGCTTAAGAAATAACAATGAGCATGTTATTGCTTATTTTATAGTCTCAACTCCTCACTCATTTTGTGAGAAGCTGCTTGGTAGTAATGTATAAAAGCCTGTAGGGAGAAGAGATCAAAGAAGTCTTGGGATCCAGCAAGGTAGTGGAGTGAACTAAAAACAGAAGAAGCAGAAATAGAGAGGGCAGAGGAGAAGAGCTGCAATTTTTGAGGAGGAGAGCAAAAGGCAGAGCTCCTGGAAATCTGTGGACAGGGAGACTGATGCCTGAAAAGAAGGAACTGATTGTGCAGACTAAGATTGAGTGACGCATTCTGTTGAGAAACTAGTTCTGACTAGGAGAATATCTGGAACAAGAAATAAATGCAACTGCAAGCTAGAAGCAGCCTGGATGTGGGCAACAAATTGGAGTAGAATAGATTGGGCCAGGAAGACCCAAGATATTTTTCTGTCCAAAAAATATCCGAGCTTTTAGCAAGAGACTGACATAGGAAAATTGAGGCCTTAAAAGCAAAATATATAATGATGAAGACCAAGTCTAAGAAAATTGATGGTACTTCAATAGAGAAAGGTTGGACTAATAGAACATAAAATACCAAACAGAAAGATTTAGGCACAGTAGAGCACATTCCTTTTTAAAAATTAAGATAGAATCCAGTCTCAACATTTAATCTGTGAAATCCAATGGCAAGTGTCTCAGGACCACAAATACAGGTGTATGTTGGTAAGGCTGTTGAAACTAGAAAGTCTGGAGTCAGATGTGTCCTACATGCATTTATACACAAGATGAGCAATCTTAAATGTTTGCACATGATCAAGGCTGTAGTCAAAATATTACGTCAGTAATTTAACTGTGGGATAAGAAAATATTTGGAAGTCATCTTCTAAACAGAAAAGTTCAGGATTATCCATTTCAAAGTTAGCTCTAAGTTTTGTAAAGGTATTTTCCCAGCAGTTGCTTTACACCACCTTTCCAAAATATTCTTGTCTAAGAAAGTTCTGATTACTAGAAATAGATGGATGCTCAGTGTGGGGCAGCAATAAACTACTGGGGACCAAAAAAAGGTCGAAAAGTGAGAAGATGACAGGAGTATTTTCATTCATTTTGGTCCTAGACATCTCTGGGATTTATACAATTATAACATAAGCGGCCAAGCTCTTTCCTATACAAATTGTCCTGAATTTTACATGCAAGTTCTAAAATCCTCTGCTCAGCATGTCCCTTCAAGTCTAATTCACAGAACTGTCATTTATAAATTTACAGTCCAAACTGCAGATAATTTTGAACTGTGTGTGTGGGATGGATTGACTGGAATGGAAAGTTGCATCCTACATCAGCTTGTACAAGAGAAATGAAATGGTGTTTTTTCTCAATGTATCACTCAGATTAGTATGAAGTGGAATGTTTAATGAGATTAAATTAGGGATGCAAACCAATTTCCAGTGAGTGTTTACAACTCTAACCTTAACACATTGCTAACTGGGTTAGGTGACAGTGGTTACTCTAGTTCTGACAATCACACAAGGTATCCCAAGAATGAACACTAACCAAGATGAAATATTGATTTAATGTGTGTAACGACAACCAAAAAAGAAGAAAGTAGCAATTCCATTAAATCAGATTCTAAAAATCAGTTGTACCTCACTCCCTGGTCTAAGGAGGGCTAAGTTGAAATAACATACACAATTACTGTAACTTAATTATGAGCACCAACATTTAGGTTTTGTTAAGCAGTCAAAAGCTCCTGTAGAAACCTTATGAAAGGAAAAGACAAGTATTCAGTGGCTGAGGCAATAAGCAGAGAGGACGGCTGTATCCTTAGCAGCATTGTCACTAGATAAACACTTAATGGAGCTGAGTCCTGAAACACATCTTCAGACAATCTGACACTTGGGCTTAAACCTGCTGGAGTGAATTTCCACTCCATTACACTTAACTACATTTCTCTTTGATACAGTGGTGTCACCTATCTGTATGGTAGTGAATAGTTTGGATAAGGGCAGGAGAAGCTAAGCTTCCAAGTTTTCAGCAGGCACTATACAAGCACATCCCATAAAGTCAAGGATGCCTGAACAACTTGTGATGGTACATGTACATGGATCAGCTGTAATTCCGAGGTGAAACCCTGCTGCAATTCTGACCCATGCCATACTAAATCAGTTTGAGCTTTCATATTTTGTGTTTTTTAACACCTACAGTTATTTCATGATGACTGGGTTCAATTTTACAACAAATGAAAATAAAAAGATGAAGAGAGAATCCTCCCCTCTGCACACACAATTATAAAATGATACTGTGAGATTTTTTGTATGAAAACACAAAAAAGTAAAAACTATTTCTTTTGAGGTAGCATGCTTCTGGACACAGATGTTTCTAGGCAGCTTCATTGGATACCAGATATGTCTTGGAAAACAAATATGGTAGGAAGTAAGGATCAAGAAAAAGAGCAGATAGCCTTAAAAAATATCCAACCAGTAGAGTAAAAGCAAATTATGATTATGCTGAAAAATAAGAAGGACTTACATCTAGTGAAAACAATGTAAAACCTACTATTAATAAATATTTTCTGCCTCAAGCCATTTACACTTCTTTCTTCCAAACACACAGCTGGTGTTTAAATCTGAGTTTGAGAAATATAACTTGTGCACAGTAACACTAGTAATATCACAAAATGAAAGAAATAACCATATAATAACATAATTCTTACTATGTTTTCTATATTATGACTGTTTGGGCACTAACTTAACAAAAGGCTTGTGGTGCTTTCATTTTTCTCCTATGTACTTTTATTTTTTCTCCATCCCATATTTGTATATGCTCCCTACCTTTTAGATGTTTAGATGTTTCTTAGTTTGAGTGTATTAAATCACCATAATTTGGGATTAAACTCTCAGAATCTTCCTATGCTGTGAATATGGTAACATAGAACTTTCATAGCAAAACTATGTGCATGACAAAGTATGCGAATAAGTAGATTAATTAAAAAGTCATTTTTCCTTGGAGAAGTCACAAAAATGAAAAGAATGAAGTTCAGCAAGCAAATTCACTACAGTTCCCTTCTCCTATTCCCATTCCTCACTTCAGGAAAGCATCAAGGAAGCCTTGTTATACAATGGAATTGGAAAATGATTAAGGTTGTCTGTGAATTTCTATACAATTTATACTATACATCTCACTAAAACATTTCTGAAACCAAAGCTTAACTTACTCCAGGAGAGACAGTGGTGCAAAAGGCTTAATGAGTAGTTGTGGGTATAAGAAACATTACCAATCACCTCTTGGTACTAAATAAAGAGTGTAAATTATGTAGTTTGAAGTAAAAAAATGTTTTGCGTGGTAGGGCTATAATGAAGTTATGGACCACTTCATTA
This sequence comes from Fulmarus glacialis, assembly GCF_000690835.1. NCBI lineage: Eukaryota > Metazoa > Chordata > Aves > Procellariiformes > Procellariidae > Fulmarus > Fulmarus glacialis. Next base: position 30,695 of record NW_009196403.1, on the reverse strand, counting down.
AGAAAGCTCTTGTAAATATGTATCTGACTATATTTAACTACACAATACTTTTAGAGTAGTGTCCCTTCCCAAGTAGGGCATGGATAGAATCTCTGAAATCTTGACCAAACTGAGATCAAAAGAGGCAAAAAAATCATGTTAACTTCATAATGCGGGCAATAAAAATGAATTTGAATTAGGCAATATAGAGCTGCCTCCTGAAGGCGGTAGGCAGTATTCCCTCAGAAGACATTAGCCCTGGAAGCTTTTCCTTTTAATCTTCAAATCCAGGGAAAGGGAGCAGGAAGAGAAAGCATGACGAAAAAAAATTAATTGCTCCACAGCTGACACACACAGAAGCGGGGGCTGAAGAAGGCTGGTAGAGTACATCAGTTTTCAAGTGGACTTAGACACCTTGCTGTTTCAGGTGCTTTGAAGTGTAGCGAAGGTGAGAACAAACAAAAAGTCTGTGGGTATTGCCCTTCTGTTCGGCTAGGGGCTGCGATACGTCTGCTCCCATCACTTAGCAAAACATTGGCATGATAGTTTGGATAATGCTTTAAAAATCAGTATGGGTATCAGTTATTACTTTCACTGTCAGTGTCATGCAGTCATAATATGCAGCTGTAAATGAGGACTGAAGTAAATGTTCTGGCTACCACAGAATAACAGAGAATTTCACTGGGCTGGAGTATGATTTTTCAAGTATCCATTCTGTGAATTTATGGATGGGAACAAGATTAATGAGCAAATATTAAATAAGTAGATTCTTGGAGAATTTGACCGTGTGGTCCCTGATGAAACAGTTTACAAGAGAAATTAGCTATTTTCATGTAGTAGTGCCTTAATCTCCTTGTTTCCCTGTGGTACATGTAAGTATAAAACTTGCCTTTCACTATGGCAGGCTTTAGATTAGGTAAAAATGAGATAGACCCTCAGGCACCAGTGCTTGAAAATACTGTACCTACTCAATCTAGTTTTGTTGAGCAGACCGTTGCTCAGATTCATTCCTCAGCATACAACAACATTTATATTGCTAACCCTGCAAAGAACCATGCCTTGTTAAATGACATTTACAACTGCTTGAATTTAACAGTTTTTTATATATACTGCTCATATTTGCTCTGGGACAGAAGTAGGAAACTTCTGAAATTTTCAAACTTTAATACCTAGAAAAACCAGAAGTATAGAAAAAACTTAAAAAAATGTTTAAAAACTTAAAAAAAAAAATTAAAAAGTCACAAACACATTGCTTTAATGACAAACAAGATCTCCAGTGGCTTGGAATTTAGCCTTTAATTATATCCATATCAGTTAAATTACTATGTCTAGAAGCATCCAACCCGTACATTCCAGTGTTACAAGAAAATCTGTTTTGATTTGGGAACCTTCATAACACTTAAAACTGACTTTATGCACACACCCTGGTATTTTACCAACCTTTGTATTGGCACCAAGTACTACTAGGCAGTAAAGTGGAGTGGAATTTTTCATTTCAGCTCCAATGTTTGGAAAGGCACTGAGTGCTCATAACTCCAGATGAAGTGAAGGGAACATGTAGATCTTTAACACCCATAAAATTCAGCTCAGAGGAGCACTTATAATAGCTGATGGCAGTGAGGATGGAAAGGAACAGCGCTGTCGTTCTGACCCTACAGCTGCAAGTAGGTTTAGAGCCAGAGGTGAGCAGGAAATATGTTTTCCCTGTTCTGCATCACTGATATTTCAAAACATTTCCCTCTTTCCATCAGGCTCAATGTTAAGACTGTGTGGGGAAATAATGTTTTAAAAGACAAGAAGCGGCAGATCTGGTTCAAGACTGCTTGTACATGCAGCAGAGGTGTAGGAACGAGTGTCCCGCCGCCTGAATCACAGCAGAAACCAGAACACAGTCTCTCCTGTCCTGCATAAATGTTATCAGCAACAGCTAGAGGATGAGGAAAAAAACCCCAAAACATTCTCGACGCAGACATATAATCTCTCCTTTTTCCAGATTTTCATCCTGAATTTCTGAAAGGTTTTCCTGAATAAAAGCTTTCTTCGGAAATATAGTCCTCCCAAAGTATAATTTAAAAAATAAATACAAAAAAACCCCCGGGGCTTTACAGGCCTTTACGGGCTGTAAATGTCTGTGATCTTTTGGAACAAATAATGAAATTTTCCTTGTCTTTACACCGAAAAAAAAAAGAAAGCTGAAAATTTGGCCTTTTCTTTTAAATTAAATTAGACATTTACTAGTTATTGAAAGCATTTGCATTTTTGCAGGTGACATTTTGGTTTCTTTAAAGCATCTCATTTTCTAAGGATGAAACACCAAACTTCAACATCTATGATGTCAGCTCTTTCTATTTATTACTGGTTTGCTGCCCTATTGTTTAGCTTTATTCTTTTTTGTAATAATGAACAATAATAATTGCACCAGAGTAACCTGTACTGAATATCAACTGTTACCCTATAGAATCAGCAAGGTTAATCCACATGGTCTACCACCATTGAAATAAAGATAACAAGTACTTTTCTAGCACCTAATCTTCCATGAAACAAAGACAATAATGAGTACAAATTGAAATCCTTGGCATGCCTAAGGTATTCCTCTTTGCTGACAACATTTAAAGTACATTGCTCTAAGAAGATGCTCAGAGAGTGAAGCCGCACATCTCAGTAGTGTCACCCCTCTCAAAAATAGTATCAGAACTGTCAGGTAATTTTGGATCCCTATTGGCCTTGATGCAGTAGGTATAGTCTGTTACAGTACCTCTTATTCCATACTGCTGGCTTCTTTAATTCTAAACAATGAAGATTTGTTGCTTAGAAGTTAGGTAACCAACAGGTGTTGTGTTTGTAAGTGTGTGGAATTGTAACTAGAATAAACTGTGTATCCTAGAAGCATTGTTAGATTCTAGTGATAATTAACTTCGACTATGGAAACCATAAATAAAAGCGATCCAAGTATGGCTCAGGGACAAGTTGCAACCTTATAAGGAGAAGGAAGGACAAGTTCACAGAAAGTTCACTACCCTGCTGACCACCAGAGACCACCCGAGACCCTCAAGAAGACCCTAAAGGCTTTAGTGCGCATGTGTCTAGGATGATGTAATATTATAATTAGTTCCCGGAAATGTAATGAATATGTAAGAGAGAAATTTAAAATATGTATGAGAGGCATGGATATAAACAGAAAGGTGACTAGACCAGGTGTGCTTGATTTGTGGCAAGTCCACCGAGCACCCAGGCCTGAATAAAACAATATCTCTCCTGAGCGTGTGGAATTGGTTACTTGCACGCCGGGCACGAATCCGCTTTTTGGACAACAGCCTTAATACATCAGTCATATTGTGTTCATGTAAGACTTTGCTATTTAATCATTATTTAAAAGAAGATAACATAACATTTCAGGCACTTGTGGGTTTTTTCTCATTTTTGCTGTCCTGTCTGCAATCAGCTCCTGAAAAGATCAGATGATTATGGAAAGGATAGAGTTCCAGAGTTCTGCTTCTTTAAAAATAAATTTCATTTACTATCATTTCTGTGCTGAACAAGACACTGAATCAGCAAAATGGAACTGGATTCAATTAAACTGCCCTCCTTTGACTATTATTTCACTGAACTTTAGTTATTTAAAAAAACCCCAAACACCTACACTTTTTCAGTGAAGCAGAAAAAAGTTTTAGAAGTAACTTTTAAAAGGCCAGCAGTGATAACCTTCGCAGATCTATGTCATCACTCACCCTACAAGATGGTCCTAATATATCTAGGTAATTCTTTTAGCTGTTTCTGTTTCTTGATCTTCCCATGAGCATACCTGAGAACTCCATGACTCCACTCCAAAATAAACCTCAATCACAGTACACTTTCACAAGAAAGTATTTTCTTATCAGCACTTTTGATGACTATGTCAAGAGGCATTTTCCCCCTCCTCCCTTTAAGTTGACATTGGTCCAAATAGCCAAGATTCACAGGTGTTGAATTTTAGCTGTGAAGCATTTGATCTGCCCACCCACAAAGAATTCCCCTGGAAACATACAGCTGTTGCAGCAGTTCTCCAGCTTGCTATTGAGTAGAACAGCCACTCACGGTCACTTCATGATCACAAAGCCACAAAGGAATCCTGAGGCATGTCCAGATTACCTTATAGCACCTATTGTAAATTAAATAGCTCCCCTTTTTAGTCCATTCAATTGCTTCGAACTGCTGGCTCTGTTATAACATGAATAAAGCTAATTGGGACTAGTTTGTATTTCAAATAGAGTTCTAAAGATATCTGCACTGAATTAAGTAGAGTAATTCATGGAAATGTTTGAAAGAGGATTTTCTACAAAAATCTCATGTTTGTTAATTCACACAGAGGAACAGCATCAAAATTGTAATTTAACAGGCAGTATCTGCTGCACAGTCGGGTCCCTTTGCATGTGTCAGCCTACACCTGAGTCTTTGTGAGCAGCAGAGCACAGAAAATGGTTGGAATTAGTAATCAATCACAAAACCAATAGGTATGTGATGCTACTCCAACAATTATCAGTGCAGGCATGTTGGTTGGTTGGTTCAGGCAGGTGGCACAAAAATAAACAAGACCTTTACCTTAGGCTTAAGCTTTTTGTTTCTCATTATTGCTTGTCTCAATTCACACAGACTCTGACTTCTCATTCCCTAGTGGTTTGTTCTGCAATTGAGACCTTTGCTTCGTTTTAACTTAGTAGTGACTAAATGAGAATGGTGACTCCTCTGTGTCTCCTGTGTTCTCACTTAAAGGGCCTCAGCCTGAACTTAACCTAGATGTGCCTCTCTTACCTGTGAGAAATGACCATCCCCCTTCGCTCTGAGACTTGGAAGCAGACTGTGCCTCAGGTCTGGTAGGGAACAAGGGTTGTTCAATCATCATGCAAACTCCTGAGGTTTCCCTGCTTTCTGCAGGATCCCAGAATCCAATTGCACAGAAAATGCAGACAGGAGCTGCAAGAATACATACAGCATTTTGATATTTTGCCAAACGAACTTGTGTATGCCATTTTCAATTTGCTATGTCATGTTCATAACAGTGAATGTTTACATATTGCAACAGCTGGTATACCTTATAGGTCAAAATAATACATAATTCCAGTTTCTAATATCTATTGGCATTCTATTTCAAGCTAAAAAAACATAGAACCCTTTCTTCTCTTAAATGTTGAAGTACAGCTTTTCCTTGTCCACAATATATCTGAGAAATTTGTCAAAAAATAGTAATTAAGAGATTCAATAAATCACCATTAAGCAATCAATCAGAAGCAATGCACGTGACTATTCATTTTTCAATTCTAAAACATAAAAAGTATCTTCCTCTGCAGTAAGACCAAAGTAATGTTTCAACATCTCTTTTAAATGCTTAATGAACTGGGAGGATTTATCTTTTATAACCAAACATTTAGAAAGCTTCTCTCCCAAAAGTTCATATCCTGTTACAGTAAGCTAGTTGTATAAAATGTGTTTAAAAACATCTGAATGGTAGAAGGAGCTTATTTATCCATCTGCCAGTGACATGTAGGGTCCATAGATATAACTTTTAATAATCAACATCACATATAGAAAGCGGATCTGTTTACACACAAACTCAATTTTTTATCACTGTTAGAGTGGGAATCATAAATTCAGTCATTTTTGAGAGAAACTTTTCCTCTTCCCCCTGTTTCCTTCTGTATGGGCAGACTACAGCATACAGTTTACTTAATACTAACAAATGAAAAAGCTAAAAGTTTACTTAAAAAATCAGATAAATTCACTGGGTGGGTGGAGGGCAGAAGGCATTTTGTGTGCTTTCTGAAGACTAATTTCCCATCTGTTTCTTAATTGGAAATTCCTTCTACTGTCTATAGTGTCATGAAGAGAAAATTCTTGCAGTGAAAACACCACTGCTGTGTTAAAAGAAGCAAGTCCCCAAACCTGAAAAATAAACAACTTCTTTTGGTTTTGTGTGGGGCTCGTTTAACTTCTCTAGTCAGTCTGGTGACCATATTGGCAAAAACGCTTTTTGTTGAAAGATTCACACGTTAGATGAGCTGAGACATCTCAAATTCTGGTTCTTTAATGCCTCAAAGAAGTCATCCTGTAGGCCAAACCCCGCATTGATATTCATAGTATTTTAAAGATCAAAAAGAAGCAGGAAAAAAGTCAAAAAACATTTCAGGACTTGTTTACATGTGAGAGAGAAACCAGAAGTAGGAAGGCAGCACAATTTGTTTATCTTTACAGGTCACCTTTTTTAATTTGATATGCTGTATACTGTCAAAATCGGAGAGTTTCCAAGGTTAATAGTCTATCAGTCAGATTGCATTCAAGAATCTTTTAAAATATGGTTTGTGTTAATAAATGAAGTCTGAAATGATTACTTTCTCACTATATCCAATATTTGTTTTATTCAGAAGCAAAATGGGAACATTTCATGAATAGCAAGTGGTAGTCGGGTAAGTGATCTAAAGACTGGTATAAGAGGAAACTCAAAGGTTATAAAACTGCAATGTTAAAATACAGTGGTGAAAGGAGAACTACGGTTTTGAGGTTTACTAAAAGTGTTAGGACTAGTTCTACACAAAGGACAGTTCTTTATGTTTCTTTATTTTCAAATGATAAATTTTTGGTCAATTAAGAAAATTTAAACATCCATAAACACACATACAATTACAATAACGAGGGTGTATTTAGACCAATTTTAAAAGGCAGTGTGCTGTGTAAACTAAACACAAATTTTATTGCATTGTTATTATGTTACCATTGGAAATGAAATTAAATAGTTAAAATTTTTTTAGTATATTTTGCTTTAAAACTGTAATGTAAAAGATGCATGTTCTTTCCTCTGGGATGTCTGGCAATTTCAGCAATACATCAATATAAGGTGCTTCTTAGACTCTTCTTTTTCAAAGACTATATCTCCATAGTGAACCATTCACCCACTGTTTTGCTGAATATTGTTGATTCTTGCACCTGAGTAGTTTTACAATAAAGCAGCAGCAGGGAAAAAAAAGAAAATCCATTATGTGATAACTCCTAATTATGGATTTATATGCCCAAAAGTTTTAAGTACATGAGTGAAGGCTGAAAATCTGTGAAAACAGGCTGGCTGAAATCAGTAGACACAGAAAGGACACAGATTATTTTCCACACTATCTGGTGCTCCTACGATGAAATACATTTACTCCCCTCAGATATTACCAGAATAGCCTCTACCTACTTTGGCATCCCCTCCCCTCTCCTCCCATCACACTTTTTTACTGAGAATTGCTAAGGGATCATAAAGTTGAAGTAGCGGACTAAGAAAACCTCAGGGCTTAGATTTCCTACTAAGTAAAATGCTGTTTGGGGAGGCAAGGTCAAAGGGAAAATGCCTAAAAGTTTTGTTCATTTCAGTAAACTGGGAGATCTGGTGCTCTCAGGTTTCAGCAGAGTTGCTAGCTAATTATTTTACAATACTATGCAATATATCTATTAGCTAAGGCATTAAACGCACCTTTGTTGAAGGGAAGAGAACCTCTACCCCAACAACACAGCCAACAGGGATCAACAGTCTCAAAACGTTCTTAAAGTTCCTCTCACCTTGTACAAGGCAACTAATCCAAGAACAAAAGCTTTTTAGAATAACTTTCCAATGTGGAATAACTTTTGGCATTGTCTTCTCTTTGTCTAGGGTTTCATCTTCATTCCAGAAGTAGTCTGGATGGTAAAATGCTGGAGGATGCTCAGATTAAGTCTTCATTAAATTTAATCAGGTTCAGCCTAAGAAAAAACAAATCCTGGATCTAATGAATTCCAAGTAGTGTATAATGCCCTATTCAAAGCACCTTTAGACTCAAAGGAAGCAGAGGAGGGGAAGAGGAAAATAAAGAAAAAAAGGAAACAAATTAAGCCCCAAATAAAAACCTAGGCTAGTTGTGTCTTCAAAATGAAAAAGATTCATTCAAGCCAATCAAGAAACAGATTTCAAGGGGAAAAAATACACCTATAGCATCTTACAGCACAGTAGATAATGGGAACGACAAATGTGAACTCAGATGTTCCAAAGCAAGATGAAAGAGGGAGAAGTTAGATAAATAAAGCTACTCACTGTTAGAAGGAACAGTGCTTACTCCTTGTCATTAGCAGGGTACTGGGTAAGAAAAACCAAAACATTCGGTCAAGCTGGCAGTCTGTTTTTCAGTCTGGTGTTGCCGACTACACTAGCCAGTCCAGCTCTCCCTCGGATGTTCTGCAGTGGTGTAGTACGGACATCGTAACTGAGGGAACAAGACTGACTCTGTCTTACTAGCAGAGTAAAGTAAATGTTTTCGGAGCCACTTATGTTCCAGTAATGAAGAAGCTAAATCAAGGTGTGAGAGGGCGGTTGGTACAATGTCTCCAAAGTAATGGTATTACAAGCATGTAATCTTCTCTCATGCAGAAAAACGATATATCTTGCAGTTTACTTGAACAGTGACTTTTTCTTTTTTACACTTCATTCAGTTATGCTCATCTGCTGCTGGTTGCTTCTTTTTCCTTCTCTAATAAGCAGAGTCAATAGGTAATATAGTCAGAGTTCACTGTGATTGTCTGCAGATTTTAGGAACATACATGTTACTCATGTTACTTTCTTTTTTTTTTTAACATCATTCTGTAGACCGCCTTCACAGATTCTCATTACTCAGGGCATGTAGTTAATAAGGTGTTATTCTCTCTTTCTGTTCATTAATAAGGACATAAATTGAAATTATTCCTAATGCCAATCTTTTTCACATTAAAATTAACTGCTGGAGCTTGATACTCAGCAGCTATGCAATGAGAAGACCTCAAAGTCTTTGCATATCAGCATTTGGCTCTGCATAGATGCACTGCACCTCTCTCTATGCTTTTTTCTGTAGCCAATATTCAGCCTGTGTAACAGGCGTCCTCCTTCTCATTTCCAATTGAAACAAAGTTGAAAGGGTTACCCAGTGTAAAAGTTTCAGTAATAGAGTCAGAAGTATCTGATGGAGTTTCTCCAGAATAACAGAAAGGAGATTAGCTCATGTATTGTAAGGATGTGAAACTGAGAACTGTCATATTAATGCATGAAGTGCCATAAAGGAAAAGCATGGCATAAACCATGGTACTTTTGCATGGATCTGTCAGAAAGCTTCTAACAATGTGTTTACTGGAGTTGGCAAGAATTATCAGACCTGCTCTGATATGCCTGGTCTGGCCTCATGTTACTCATTATTTATTTTTCTGCATTTAGTTTAGGAAGACAATAAAGACCATGCCTCACTTTTCCACTGTGTGCGTTTGAGTCTGAAACTTAGAAGAATGGAACAGAAACACAAGGATAGACTTAATAAAATTTTCTACTTTACCTGTAACTTCTAGCTTAATTAGAGATGGAACAGTGGTGGGCTGAGTCCACACCCAAAACAAGGTGGAGCCAAGGTGATATTAACTCTGCACATCTAAGTGCTAATTTCTGCAGATTTTGTTCATTTTTCTTTTTTGGCACGCCATGCTGTAGCCTTACTGCTTAGCAGATTACTACTTTGGTTCAGGAAGGAATTTTTCTTCTGATGACTTTTGGAGGAACTCTTACAGGAATTCATTTATGATTTTTTCAATCTTATGACACAGGGATCATGCTACACTTTCTAGGATCATTTGGGGATTTCACTAAGCAAGCTCAACTTTTGTTATGCTCTTCAGCTCTCTTGTGGTGCATCATCATCCCAATAACAAAGCCACAACTACAGGTCTAGTATTGTTATAGGATTGCGGAAATATGTTTGGCTTATGATGAGTGGCTAAGACAGTTTGTGGGCCCATACATTCGCTGAACAGACGAGGAGTGAAGACAGGATCTGAGGATCCATCTCTGCAGCACTAATCTATGTGCCTTTGTTTGTCTCATTTCCCACTCATGATTTAGAGTATACATGATGTGTGTCTCAGCTTCTGAAAGCTTAAAACCTGCTTCTCTTTTTTCATCTTAATGGATACAGTTCTACCTTACTTTCGCTTGAACTGCTTCAAACTGTCAAGTCTATGGACCCCAGATTGGATAACAAAAGACAAGTTGAAATAGACACTTAGAACTTATTAAGTCATAAAGACTAGATTTTAAAGTTGTAATATGAAGTCAAACAAGCAAATCAAGGATTTTGTAGGGGGCAGGAAAGGGAATTCCTTCCTAAACCTAAAAGTATGTGATTATCAAGAACCAGAGACCTTTAAACTGTATGAACTCCACTATTCAGAAGATCCCATGAGGTAACAGGCACTGCTGGTGGTGTGAAAGTAAGTTCACATACAGAAAAAGCAAGACAAACAGTTGCCCCCCTCCACCATCTTGCAAGCCAGCTGATGTAATCAGAATGGGAAATAAATGTTCTTCTCCTGTGAATGGCTCTGATTTACTGACTACATGGCAAACCCCAAATCTCCTCCTAATTCCATTAAATTTCTGTCTATCACCACACACAGATATGAATTT